>NW_015113625.1:40528-77094 GCF_001443285.1 Poecilia latipinna | reverse complement strand
ATAGGCTAACTCCTTTTAGCACAACTGGAACACAACAACAGTCATTTTAGCATCAAATCAGATCAGTTTGAATTTATCGACACTGGACCGAGAAAAGCAGCTTCATCGTCCATCACTGTTAGGATTCTGGTGCGTCAGTTTTACGGCTGTACCAGAAACACAACACAAAGGTTCCGGTGTTAAAACAAAACGATCTGCTGCAGGCGAGGAAAGAATTACAACAATTTACCCCATTTTTTGTTAAAATCAGATTTTAAAAGTCCATTAGAGGAGAACATGCCTCTAATTTAAAAATGTATTTATTGGTTGATTTATTTAAAAATGATGGGATTCTTCGATTTGATGCATTTAATCAGATTGTTCCCTTGCTGAGCTCCAGATCACTGATCTGAGTCAGGAAAGCTTGATTGGTTCATGTGTGTTATTTATTGTCCCTCAGTGGATCTGCAGGTGCAGCAGCAGCAAAGTGAACAGCTGATGGGGGAACAAAAAGTAGAAAACGATACACTAAGGGTGAATTTAAAATATAAAAAACCCATAAACAATCCAGCTGTTCAGGTCGTCAAGGCAAAAAGTTCATAAAAGTAAACAGAAGTTTAAGAATTAGACATTTAAAATCGATGAGGAAACAATTGATTTTTGTGTTTTTATTTGCACCAAAGTAGAAAACCTTCGAGTTCGAAATATTTTTTCCCTCCAGATTCAACAAATATCCGCTCCAGTGCAGAAACACTGGCTTGTTGGAGCTGCAGCTCCAATATTGACCGTTCTCATTTAAGCAAAGTTGAGGCGGCAAGTCTGACGGATCAATACCAGGCTCCCAAGATCCCCCCTGTGTGTGTGTGTGTGTGTGTGTGTGTGTGTGTGTGTGTGTGTGTGTGTGTGTGTGAGAGGCCAGCCTATTAGCTGCAGCCATCATCCTGCTCCCATGGCGGCGCGGTCACACCGTGTTTGCCCATGCAGCCTCCTTAAGCTCTCGGCTCTATTAAGTCTCTGCATTTCCTTGATGCTCACATCCATTCATTCGTCCCTGGAGGCGGGGGGCGTCCGGGGGTCCAGCACTGAACCGTACATCGCACCAATTGTCCAATTTGTGCTCAGGTTGGATGCTGCTGCTGTAATTGCAGCTCAGATAACGGCTCCTGTTTCCAGCGGCGGAGCGAAGAGCATTTATCACCGGAGCGTTTCCTCTTATTGCACCACAGCTGATTTCAGAGGTAAATGCTGGAAATTTAACATTTATCTCACCACTGTTGGAAGTTCTGTAGAGCCTGAAGATACATTTTGTGTTTAGTATAAAAAATGTGATGGATGGAAATAGACAGAAGGTGGAAAAAAGCTCAAAATGCTGAATGATAATTTGATGAAGCTGAATAAATAAAGAACTAGAAACACCTGAAAATACAGAATCAATAAATATTACACATATCTTTAGTTTTCAGCCAAAGTTTTAATGTGAAGAAGAGAAACTCAGTGAAAAGATGTTTGAGATGGGAAATTAAAAAGTCAAATGCAAATTTAACAAATAAAAGAATAATAGGGATTATTGTTGAGTGTGAAGATTAAAGACCAACATGAAACAAACCAGGAAAAACTAAAAACATTTTTCTCATATGCATTTCTCTTTTTCAGCAATAATTGTCAACATGACAGAACATTTACAACCTGCTCCGTAGCAACACTTTCCTGGAAACATCTTTTCCATTTTGAGACGTTTCAACCTGCTTAACAGGAACATCTGACAATTAGAAAACCTTAAAAACAAACCAATAAAACAATAAAACTGTTACTTTATCATGCATTAGGGCGGGAGACAGAAAAAAATTAGAACATTTCTGCCATAAAGACTAAAATTTTTAGATTAATCTCAGAAATGTTCTGTTTCAAAGTTGAAAGTTTTTGACTTTTGAAACATTTTCTTCTACAAAATTGCAGTCAGGTGTGCAGTTCAGCCACGCCCTCCTACAAAGATCTTCTGTTCAGAGAGCTCTCACTCTCACACAAAAAGGACGCATGGAAAAGTGTTAAATGTGATTAAATTCAAAGTTCTCCAGTTGTTGACCACACCCATAAATCAGCTGATGCATCTGGTAAATTCATGTTTATGAGAAGTTTTATGTGACTCCATGTTAATCAGGCAGCGGTGCCCAAACTGGGCCCTGGAGGGCCGACAGCCTGCATGTTTTCGTTCTTCCTCCTCAGCAGGTCAAAGTTCGACTGAGCCATCAGGGTCCAGGTGCTTTAAACCAGGGAAAACTAAACCACGCAGGAAGCCGGGCCTCCAGGACTGAGTTAATGGGCTCAGACTAAAAAAAATCAGTTTTTTAACTCCAAAACTCAGCATCAAGTCTTTTCTCCTTAAGTGTGCAGATATTTCTAAATTGCATTCAGTACAAAATAATAAATTATACACTAAACCAAAACATCTGTAGCCTTTTTATCCATTTTAAACGGGGTAAACACAAACACACAGCAGCATCACCAGCTCAGGATCCATTTTTCCATCTTTGAGTCACTCAGCTCCACAGAAGCTGCGTAATCCAGACCATGTTGGAGTTTCTGCCTGATTAGCCTCTGCAGTCAGTTTGTGACTGAATCGTGATGCATAAGGTCAGCAGCCGCCTGACAGGCTGCGCTCTGCCAGAGTTCAGGAATAACAAAACTAAATAAGGTGTAAAAGCTCTGCTTCGTCCTGTGGGGCTGAAACTTGTTTTGTATTTCAGTTGGTTTTATGGCAAACCTGCGGCTCCAATGTTTATCAGCAGATAATTCACAGCTTCAGGGTGGAGTCGGCTGAAACAGGAGGAAAAGAACAGCAGCACTGCAGCTGTTCTTAATTTGGATAAATTCATTTAAACAAATTATCAAATGGCAATAAAGTCAAACATAAATCACTTTTGAGTTTATTGCCATTTACTGCCGACTCTCCAGCCGTCCTGTTCTGCAGATCGGACCGTCACAGTTTCTGTGAATATCAGCAACATTTCAGACGGTCAAAACGACGATTTTAGAGGGAATTAAAAAGTATTTTAGATTCAAATCATTTATCTTGGATCTGTAAAGGTTTAATTTTGCATTTCAAGGCTGTTTAAAAAAATTACTTTGCTGTTTTTTGAAAGGAATAAAAAGAATCTAAAATAATCTGCAACATTTTCAGTAGGAAAGTAAAACTTTTCAAGGAAATCCAGGACATTTTGTCAGATAACTGAAGGAGGAGGGACTTCCTGTGATGGACAGAGTCTAAAAGTATCCAAACCCCTGAACCTCCTTCTGTTATGTCCAGTAATGTCCACAAATTTATCTGTAATTCATTAGACTTTAATACGACGGATTAAAAGAAATAGTTCAGATTTATGAAGTGGAATAAAAGTTTTATTTTAAATTAAAATCTGAAATGTGTGGTGTGGATTTGATTTGAATTCCTTCAACCTTAAAACTGGACAAACTGGAATTATGAAAATAAATTTGCTTAATAATGATAAAGGTTTTTGCAGCAGTATTAGTTGATTTTTTGTCTGAAGGTGTATTTCAGTAGAAATGTTTCTTGCATCATGTGACCAACAGCAGGATGTTTTTAATGACTTACACCAGGAACAAATTAATTCATGTGATTTTAACAGAATTTCTTACTTAACTGAAAATTCAGTTTTTCATAAATTACTGTGAAATCAACAGTTTTGTTCTGATCTGCAGCTGCTGCTGAAACCGAGTCAGACTGGAGAACATCTGTGGCCTCAGTTTTTAAGTCCTGCTACAAATTCTCAATTGGATTCAGACCTGAACTTTGACTAGGCCAGTTTAACACCTGAACATGTCTTGATTTAAGTCATTTCATTGTGCAGAATTAGTTTTTTTTAGTGTTTTTCCTGGTTGATCCTCATTGTCCTGCGTGTTTCTGCTTTAACACAACACATGCAGATAACTGGATTATTTCTTTATTGCACCTTAAGTTCCTGCAGAAACAGATTAATGACAGTTCCTCTGCTGCAACGTCACATTTAGAAACCCACATGACAGCGGGCAGCCTCTCCTCTGATACGGACTGGACAGGAAGCTGCTTGTTTTCCTGCTCAAACAGTCAGAAGGTCACAGATATCGACCTGCATTCATAACCATAATAACTACGAACAGATCGCTGTGAGACGGAACAAAAGAACAAACTGGGAATGAAATGATCATTTCTCTCAAATTCAGGAGTTTAAAGGCCAGTGCTGCTCTTCATTAAATAAAAGGTAAAATATTCTGGAAACATATTTCCCTCCAAATGAACATCCCTCCATGTGGCTCCTGATTTAAGTTAGAAATATTATATTTGTAATTCGTCTTAAATGTAGCAAATAATTCTGATGATTCAAATTCACCAAAAACAAGAAAAGTAAAGTCAGATTTAATGCAGAGCAGAAAATATATTTTTTAATGTAAATATCTGTAATGTGGTGATAAATGAAACACACGAGTTGATAAGTGTGAATAACACTCATGATGATCTTTAATTATCTGTAAAACAAAAATCCACAAGAACAGTCATATGTTGTAGTTTTGAAGTTAGTTGTGCAATAACATTTATACTGTTTCCATTCATACCAAAATGTATAATTTTTGTTAAAAAATGACAAAGAAACACAGAAAAGTCTTTATGTCACTTAAAAGGACAGAAAAGCTTCCATGGCTGCAAATGAATCTCACAATCTTTAATAAGGAATAATTAGTGGCTGCAGGATTATTCAGCACGAAAACAAAGTATTGCACAAAGAGAAAAGGCTTTGGAGATGACATCATTATTAAAGAAGGAGCCGAAGTTTCTGAGATCAGCTGCACAAGGTGAGTGGATGCAGATATTTGCTAACAGCAGAGCAGCTAACACCTCCTGCCAGCCGCACAGATCAGATGTTCCTCATTTTTTGCAAGCAGACCAAAGAAAGAAGAAATAATGTGTAGAAAGACTGACTTCAGAGAAAACAACATATAACTGACATCATTGATTACATCAAGTTAAAACTGAAGGTACATTTGGGCAACAATCCAAACCCCTAAAAACTGTAATCCCTTCATTGGTTTGTTCATAAATTAGGTCGATAAAAAAAACAGATCTATAGATTATGAGCAACCCTCTAAATAATATATGATGGATTGCTCTTCTGCCACTAAAATTACAAAGCTCAAATCACAAATAACATCGTGTTCAAGTATATACAGATGTAGAGAAGAAAAACCTGTAGTATTTTGATTTACTTTCACCAGTAAGACCAAACCTATGTGGGGTTTCAAGGTTTTATCAGTTAAATTAGTGGATATGTCAGGATTAAAGCTGCAGACTTTTGGGTTTTAGTGGGACTGAATAAATTTGTCCATTCAGGATTAATTACTGTCACTCAAACCATAAAGTCATGCAGGAGAACAAAACGCTGCAGACTGAGCAGTTTGAGTTCGGCGTTATAGTGGAGCTTATCTGACGTGGATTTCAGGGATTTCTCCAGTATCTCCAGTATCTCCCAACGCTCCCAGTGGCTCCAGTATCAGTGTCTGCAGGTTCGGACTCCCTGACAAACCTCGCCTGCCTTGTTGGCGTTTTCTCTGTGGTTATGGCTACGACATCCTCAGCGTCACGTTTTGGGATCATTTTTTGTTGCTTTACACACAAAACAAAACGAAGGAACAAAAGTTTCTAAATCTGACTTGATTTAAAAGTGTGAGATTTCCAAATAACTCTTTATGCAAGTTTTATTGTACACAACTTAAACTGCATTCAAATGTTACAAACCAAACAGGAAGCAAACATGCTAACGCTAGCCTAGCATAAAATTATTCAACATGAAAACGAAGCAGCAGAATTTTATTAGAGTCTAGTTGTGTTTGTTGAGTCAGATATAAACTTAAAAACAAAATACGGTGTAATACATGTTTTAGATTACATGTTTTCACAGTAGCTGTTGTCTTACTGAGCTAATCTGCTAATTAAATCTGCAGACAGGATTAAATATCTGCTGCTGCCATCAACATGGATCATCCAGGACATTTCTCTTAGTCATCCAATGCTTTAATTTACTTTAAAGCTGTAAAGTCATTGATTTTATTAATGTCTATAAAGAATTAGCTAATGCTAATTAATGTTGGCTAATGCCAATTCTGATTAAAGGATGTGAATCAGTACCAGAAACTTTCCTTCAGCATCTTTTGTCAGTTTTCTTTGTTTCTTGTTTCTTTCAGAGAAGATAATTTCCTTCCATCTTCACCTCTTTCCATTTGCTTTCGAAACTACGGCAAATTCTTCATTTGATGTGGATATTATGTTCATTATCAGTATGCAGCCATACTTATCCTGTCTGGGTGAGAACGGTGGCGTCACACGGGTCCAAAAGAGGAAAGAAGGGGAACATCAAGTCATCCGACACCTGAGATACATCGCTTTAAATCTCTGCTGTTCCAAATAGCACATTTGCTTTGGAATCAAGGATTAGAAATTCACGTTGTTTTGCTGCATCAGAGTAAATTAATGTTGTCATAATATCATTTTGTTTAGATAAGGATTAGATGACTACCTGGGAATGAAACATCATCACTTATGAAAGTCCCCAATTAGTCAGATAATTAAAAAACAGGCCAAGGTGCCAGTTTCAGTTTCAAGCATCTGACATGCTGAGGTGAGTGAGTCTTCAGCAACTCACAGTGAAATTTAAAGTGATGTCATTTCTGTGATGCTTGAGTCCCAGTTCTGTCGGTTTCAGGGTTTCATGGAGTATGTGGCGAGTCAAATATGCCCAAAGAACCAGTGGCCTCCTGATCCTGGTTTATCTGGAGAGAAGCAGAGATGCAGCAGAGCTGAATACGCAGCGAGGCGTGATTTGGTTTCGACACCGGAGTCACAGCAGGTCAGGGTCGACGTTGCTCTGCAGATTCTCCATTTGAGCTCATTTTACGATTCTGGCAAACTACAGATTTTGTTCTGCATGATGATGATGGCGGTAAAATGACAGAGGATAAAACTGTGATGTGCAAGCATCAACATACCAACTAATTAGCTCATTTACTAATATCTCACTTCAGGGTGTCGACTGGTGCAAGGAGGACAGAGTTATGAAGGAAAACCTGCCCCTGCAGACTCAGTCATATTATTATGAAGAACTGATGGTTTGTGGATGTTGCACATCTCTTCCAGCTGATCACCGGTCTGATCATTTTTAATAGCAATAGGTCATCGTTTTCCCACCAATTTAAAGGTGAGAGATGAAGCCATCCGACATTTTTTATTTTTCCTGGTAATTTCTGCCAGATCCATAACACAGTCACTAAACATCATTTATAAATTTCTGTTAATTCAGACCAAACATCCATAAAGTCTTGAAGATGGCGGTAATGAAAGTATGTGAACTCTGCTCACCGTGTCTGTGGGTGGAGATTTCACAGTGGAGAACATCGACTGCCAACATTTCTCACAACAAATTCCTTCACTTCCCACAAGTCCAATGGGTACCAGTGAGCTTGATGATCTAGTTGGGAACCTAATCCAGTTTCTTCTCCAACAAGGAAGGCAACCGACACAATGCAGCACAAAGCAGCAGACTGGCTGCACCGTCTCCCAGCCTGCAGCAGTTCAATGTGGAAACGGTTTGTGTACCGTATGCATAACGTGTCTGAGGATGTTGGGGCCTTTTGTGGAATGGATGATGTCTTTGCAGCTGATGGAGTTCTGTTGGGACCTTAAAGACCCACTGGTGGGTTTCTGACCATGAAACAGCCTGAGTCAGCTCCTCTAAGTGCTCTGACCGTGAGTGGAGGAGTCAGGGCCTCAGCTCAGCGGTTTGCCGGTCAGAACAAAACTTGATTCTCTCAACAAAAGCTTGAACCCAAGCAGCTGGAAAGGCTTCCTCCATGGGCGGCTGAAGTCAAGTGGCTTGGGAAGACCTCTGAGTAGAACTGCTCCACATTGAAAGGAGTCAGCTGAGGTGAATCTAATCGGGGATTCCCAGGAGGCCGACCCAGAACCAGAACCTGCTGGAGTAGTTAAATGTCCCTTCTGGCCGGGAACGGCTGGGGATGATGCAGAATTAGACTGGGTTTCCCTTAGAGCTTTTCATCCTGACCTCAGGCAAGCAAAGCACCACAGATGGATGGGTGATATTTTACAGCTTATAAATTGTGAATTATATTTTGCGAAGGTTTGGTATTTTTTGTGGGAAACTAGAAAAACGAGGCGTAGCACGCTAAAGACTTTGACCCAAAACGGTGATATGAACCAAACCAAGGAATCTTTTAGCCTCTGGCATTTGCTTCATATTCTGTGTACAGTTGGACAAATTAGAAAAGCAGCAATAAAAATCACTCAGCTAGTCAAAGTTTGGATTTCAAACTGAACCGATGACAATGAACAGGAAACTCCCCTAACCTGCTGGTTCGGCCGGTAAACCACAATAATACTCCACAAAGAAACGGAGACGACGACACGACAAAGCAAACCGGTTCATTTAAGAGCTTATGGCGTTCTATACAATAAGGCATTGCTTGAATGGGAAACACTGGACAAACATTTCACAGTTTAATCAGCGTTTGATTGGCACGTGACACCTGGTCAGCCAAGCATGACAGCGTCTTCAGACTGATTGTTTTCGCCACTCGACGATCCGCGACGCTGAGGCCTGATCTGCAGAGATGGAAGCAACTGGCCAAAAATGACAGCAAAAATCCAAAATCATTCAGAGCCGCTCTGCGCCACAAGCTAGAAAACAAACAGAAACACACTCCCAACGCACATATTAGATCCACATAGTTTGCAGACATCGGTGGAAATAATACTAATCTGGGAACTTTTCCTTACCTAAAACAGAATTAATAAATGGAAACACCTAATAAACTCCACTTGGGACAGTAGTCCAGAGGGCTTTATGCAGCTAAGATAGCCTATTTACAATCATCTATAGTATGCAACACAAATAACCTGTTTCACTTATAGTCTAAGCTGATATGTTCCGGCCGTTTGTCAAAGAAGAGAAAACCTAATCCAAAAAAATGGGAATTCATTAATTGTGCTTTTTAACCCACAGATCCCCTTCACTGCTGAAACGGGACAATTTCAAGAGGCACCAACTGAAGTGCGTACATCAGATAATGAGCATCTCTAAAGCTATAACAAAGACTGGAAATACAAACAGTAAAGAGTTTATTTGTATGTCTATAAAGGTGGTACAATTCCCTTCGAGTCCTACGTCTGGTTTAAAAAATATTTTCTTCACTGTGTCCTGCGTCGACAGGAAGGATCTTTGAGTCAAAGCAAAGCCCTTATGATGCTCTCAGAGAACAAAAGTCTTTGCCAGGATTTTCCTAGTCGTCCAAATTCTGGATCACACACAAAGCTAAAAAAACAACAAGAAGAGTTTTAATGACGGATGCTGATAACGTCCGGTCACATTTCTGATGCAGCCATCCGACACGGTCTTTAGACAGTTACCTCGTTCTTACTGGCAGTGCGGTACGTGTGGTGGTGGCCGGGAATGTACTGCAGGTGGTCCACCGTGTGTGTCCGTCGGGACGCGAACGCCTGCCTCTTGGACGTGGACGTGCCAGCGTGATGGTTGACCATCAGCGTGTTGTACGAGTCACTGGAGGCACTGGGTTGGGAGTGCATCTTGGTCATCTTGTGGCGGTCCATGACTGGCGTGGTCGGCATTAGCATGTCGGCGTGAGACATCGCCCGCGCCATGGCCTTCTCCCGGAACTTGTCACGCCTCATCGCCGGGGACAGCAGAGGATCCTGGGAGTGGAGGCGGTCCGCCGAGAGCAGCTGCTCGTTTGAGAGGTTGCGGCTGCTTCCGTATGCGGCGGCTGCCATGGCGCCGTACGACGACAAGCCGTAGTCTCCGCGCCGCGGCGTCCTGGGGGGGGACAGGACGTGGTCCTGGGACATGGCCCTCTGCACCCGCCGGGGGCGCTGCTGCCGCTGCTGGTGCTGCTGGTGCTGGTGGTGCTGGTGGGGCTCAGCATTCAGCTTCACCATGTGGGTCGGACCCCGACCAGCGAAGTCAGGATGAAGATGCTTCCTGGGGTAGTAGTCATCCATGTCTTTATCGCCTGTGTGGACGGATGAGGAGACCAGAGAGAGAGAGCTGCTCAGAAATGGACCCAAATGTGATTTTATTGTCTTAGAGGGAGAAAAGGAGTAAAATTACTAAAAGGACTAAACGTCGCCGATGGCCGACACATCCACCAAACGCTCCTTTAAAAAGTTTGTTGCTATGGCTACAGTCATTATGGATCCGGCTTGGATCCATAATCTGGATCTGTTATCCACTGCTGACAGCTGATTGGTCACAATAGACCACATGATACATCATATCATTATTGCTCAGAGGATTTATTTATGTTTTTGTTTTAGTCTAAAATTAGTTTTTCCACAAATTTATGTTAAAAGCAACAAACCTTCAGGGCCAGAAAGATTGTTCTTAACAAACCATCATTTCAAATCAAAGAGAAACGACACTGAGGTGCTGAGGCTGATTCTGACTGGCTTCAGAAAGAGGCTCATCAACCAATCAGCTTTTAAAACCTGGCAACCTAACATCGATTTATTCAGCTGGTTTCTGCACAAACAGACAAAACAAACCAAAAGTGTCATTTAGTCGTAAACCTGATGAGGAAAAACACGGTGATGGAAAGCAGCCGTCAGTCGTCTGCAGCATCACTTTTCACAAAGTTCATGTCCTTAATGGAAAAGTCAGAAGATTCTCCACCAAATTACCTTACAGTAATTTTAGGTTTCAAGTCCAAACGCCTTTAATAACTTGGCAGTTTGTTGGTAAATACATAAGTAAAAAGATGTGGAGGAAAATGATTGTTTCTTGTTTTTAATTGGTTTTGTTTTCTTGCTGAGTCAGCTGCTCTGCTCCTCCTGTGCATCGTAACGAGGTGACTCGCTCTGACCTTTGACCTCCGGTTCACACGGGACATTTTGGCTGAAAATGCCAACCGAACCCAACCAGAGGCAAAAACGGTACCAGAGACGGTTCAGGCATTTTCACTCACAGTGTGAATGTTTGATACTGAAACAGCAGTGAAACCAGATTCTCAGCCCTGCCAGGTTTCATTTGACCAAAACGCCTTCAGACTTTGGATTGAAATCAATCTGTAGGAGAAGCTAAAGATTAGGGTGATGGTACGGAGGGCAAAGACTAAACCACCACTGGAAACAAGCAGCATTATGTAATAATGTAATAAAATCAGGCTTTAAAATGTAATAAAACATCATTAAAACTGCAGTTTGTAACAATCGACACAAAATAAAAACCTTTGAATCGTTGAGAAGACATGCAGGTTATCAGAGGCTGCTCTGATTCAGTTTACAGGAAGAAGATCAGAAACATGATTATTAGATAATGCATCACATCATTTCTAAAAACTGAGCTTTCTTCTCTAATAATCTGTGGAAATGTAATAAAATCCCTGAACATGGCAGAACTTTATTACATGATGTGATTTTAATGAAGTTTTATCGCATTTTGAAGCCGGATTTTATTACCTTATTACAGATTGCAGCGTTATCACATAACTTCTTTTTCACATCCACGTTTTTATTGAAATGTAAATAAAAACTGAGGACTGGTGATTTAAATCATTTCAGCCCTGAATCTGAACTTTGGGTTCCTGGTGGCCTGGTTCTGACGGGTCGGCGCCGGAGCTGCAGCAGGAAAATGTGGAGGTTTTCTGTGTCAGCTGCAGCCTGCAGTAAACTGTGGCTGTGGAGTTTTGATATGAAGCCTAATTATAACATGTGAGTTAAATCCTGACTGAACTGATGCAGTCAGTTCACCAAACAGGCTGAGCATTTCTTTATCCTAAAGTCAAACCTTCATTTCCACAAACAGATCATTAAACTGCAGTTCACTAAATTACATCCTGTACAAACACAGTATTTATCCATCAGCAGGCTGCAGGCGATGATAAGGCAGCAGATCTGGAATAAATGTGTGTGTGTGTGTGTGTGTGTGTGTGTGTGTGTGTTTTAACCCTCTCACGGTGATGACGCCAACATCACATCGTTCTCCGTTTCAGCGAACGTCAAAGAGGACCAAACGTTTCTCCACTGCTCTCATTTTAAATCTACTAATTAAAACATTACAAACAGACGCACTAATTTAATTTAGTTCATTATTACCGTCTTTTGAAATAGTTTTATTAAATAAGAGCCAAATTAAATTTGGGCATGTTTCCTTGTCTGGACTTTAAATCCAGAGGAACAGGAAGTCGTTCCTCCTTCATCCCATCTGACCTGAAAATGAAAAGTTTTCCTTTAAGCTTCATGATTTATGCACAAAATTCTGCAAGCATTTTTCTTTTTACTCAATAAAATCACAAGCAAATATGACTTAGTTTGATTCATAATTATAGTTTTGCTTTTAATCCTAATTCAGGTTTTATTAATTTGATAGATACATTTTAATCTGGAATGCATGTGTAATCTCCTTAATCTCCTTTTAAATGTGTGAAGATCTGTCAGATTATGGTTCTCTGTGTTTGTGAATAAATTAATGAAGTTTAAATCAGCACTGCACTCAACTTCAGAAAACAAATTCAACTAAAGCCATGAATGTTGTTGAGTACAGCCGTGTGAATTCAGACGCTTCTTTCCCAGACATCCAGGCCAGTTAGAGGTCAAAGGTCACTGCGTGTGCAGCTGCACGTCAGGCTCCTCCTGCAAACGTTTCATGAACTCCTCCATATGAAAAATGTCCCAAAGTGAAGAACCTGTCTGGCTGTTAAAAGGTAAATATAATTTAAAAGGAGCAAAAATCCTCCACAAATATGTGATCAATTAAAAGTATTGATTAATGTGGTTCTGGTTTTTCACGCAGCTTTTCTATCTCAGCTGCTCTTTGGTAATAAATAGAGACAAAGTTGGATAAGTTGTGTTTTTGTTGGTCCGATAAGAAATGAAAAGTTACTTTTCTCTTGTAGATTTATTTTTGAAACCAGATAAACGCTGGAAGGAGATTTTTCATTCATGCATCCTAATGAATGACCAATGACATCTGTAAGTGGCTTCCTGTCGTTGTGACTTCAGACCTTTAGTGGCGACTCTAAAGTTTGTTTTACCTCTTGTGAAAAATGCTTTTAAAAGAGCAGCAGCAGCAGCAGCACTCCAACCAAGAGCCACTAATGTTCCTGCAGAGGAACAACGTTGAATGTTAAACAATGAGGAGCGTTTTATAAAAGATCTACAGTCAACAAATCTGCTAAATGTGATAACAGCAAAAGCCAAACGTGTTTCTGAGGCTCGAATAAGTTGACTGATAAACCAGGAGCAATATGGAAACAGCAGCTCCTCTTATCTGTTCCCAGTCTGATAAATTATGTGCATCTGAAAGCAGAGTGTTTCAGATAAAAGCAGGAACAAAATGTGGCTCGATTAAAGCGTCGTCGTCTCAAGGAGAGCGGAGAGGAGAAGCAGAACCAAACAACAACGTGGCATCAGAAGCTGCAGCTGCTTATCCAGGCGCTCCTGCTGCAGGAGGCGATACCGAATACTCATCGTGACTACGGCAACCGCATCACCGATACGATACTTCAGTTTGATACATCATCAAACCTCTGACCTTCTGGTGTTTTAAGTTTTTCCTTTGCGTTATTTTCTTCAAACCTTCAACAGAATTTGTTCAAAGTTGATACAAAACGTGTCACTAACATATTAATATGACTTTTTGTGTAAAAAGTGCAAAAAAATTACCACGTGCGTGCAAATCAAAACGAAATATTTTTTAAAGAATAGTTGAGAAACAGCAATAAAAATAATCAAAAAGTGAAGATTGAATCAGAAACTGAAACCAAACATCAATTTCAGCTAAAAGTAAATAAAAATCATCTGATTTCACATTTTTATCCCTGAATGTTTAAAACGGTTTTAAATTTGTTAACACAAAAATCTCACTAAACCTGTTATTTCATTTGAACATTTTTTTTGTATAAAACAACCTGAATGCTCATCATCGTTTGATGTTTCTGTTAAACTTCCAGAAATATTCATGTTTTCCATAAGCAGGGCTGTCAATTTTCCATCTTTCCAAACTGAATTTTCCTTTGGATGTTTTATTTATGCTCTAAAAATAGGAGAATATTTTTGCACAGAAACATCCGTGACGTCGGGCTCCTCAGCGACTCCTTCTGCTTGTCTCAAAGGTTTTAGGTTATTTTTTAAGTATTCGTACAGGAAGCTCCTTACTTTTGGATTAGAAATCATTCAGTGTTCATTATTTTACTTTCTGTTCAGATCCATTTCTTCTGAAACCCAAACAGTCTGACTGACCGGGTTCTGCTGTAGGAGCGTTTACAGAGGAACATTCAGCATAACGTCTGCCCTGTCCAGCCACATCATTTCACATCGTTTAGGATGTGAAATGATGTCCTGGTTCACGGCTCATCAGGCTAATTGTTAGCAGTAACTTGCATTAAATTAACAGAAGAAAGACATGAAGCATGCAGCAGTCAGCCCACATCATAATACCACTGCTAATCTCACCCAGGATAATGAAGTGTGGAACTGCTCTGACATCAAGGCGCCATCATGGCGCCATATTAACCATATTCTACTGGAAAGGCTCTTAATATGACATTAGCAGACATTAGCAGCATGACTTGGGCTGCAGATGGGATCAGATCACACGGCGGCTCCACAATGAGGCGATGGGAACAAACATGGAGGCTTCAAGCTTTCAGGATCATTTCTCTACAAAATGTGAAAAGGTGAGCGGACGACCAGTAAATACAGGAGCGTCTCATTAAATCAGAATATCACCCAGAAGTTCATCTGCTTCAGTCAAACTCCAGGGATGAAGACTTTTACCCACATGATTAATTTCAGTTGTTTCTCTCAGAATGAACAATTCCGGCTTACAGCCACTGGAAAAACCACCAGACCAACAGACGAGGGATTTGGTGATGAAATATGAACAGAGTCCATGAACCAGACAGGAAGTGACCTCACTGAGGCTCCTGGGTCCTTAAAAAGCCTTAAATTCATTTAAAAGTAAAATAAAAACTGTAAACATGTCTTACATTTTGTAGTGGGAGAACTATTAAATCTTCTATATTTCACTTTTCTGCAGGCAAACATTTGAGTCGCACGCAGATTTTTTCATTCTGACACTGGAGGAGGTTGAGGCTACCGCTAACTACCGCTAACTACCGCTAACTCACTGCTAACCCAGCCCTGCTAGCTAGCTGTTCTGCGTGTATCATGGTGTTGTTGACGTTTGGCTCATTTCTGTTGCCAATCCATATGATTGTGTGCAAAACGACTTGGCGCTAATATATGAAATCTGCCGCTGTTTTTCTACATTTCTATCATAATACAGGTTTTAATTTGCAAAGTCAAATTTCTCATATGTCATGTTTGATTTATACAGAAACTGAAGGTACCATGGTTACTGGATTGTGTTATGAAATGGCAAACAAAATACACAAATACTTCTTCTTTAAGTTTTCAACATTTTTTCAATGTATTGTATCAATATGACTTATTTTGCTTCCCTGAACAGGTTAAGATGGACTGTGGCCTATTCAAAACCTGTTCATTACATTTTTTACACAAAATGATTCTTTGATTGACATTGGTTGATTTTTTTTTATACAAAATAATTGAGCAAAAATGCAGCGAATGGTTTCTGGATGGTGAGTCAAGAATCTAACACTTGAGTTTTCCAGCAGCCATTGTACAGCACATGCAGCGGTAAGACCAGCTGACCAAACATGCTGGAGCTCAGTTTGGGTTGCTAGGTAACGGGCTGGGTAATGACAATTGAGAAGTTTTTGAAACGGTTCGTTTTCCAGACACCAAAAACATAAATTTATTGAAAATAAATCCCTTGTTGGGTTTTTTAAAAGCTTGGGCTGTTTTTAGAAGCAGTTCAGATAAAAATGTGCAAAATGTGAATCTTGCACATTAGATCCCCTCTAAAGATATTCTGACTCGCAGAGATGCCCCTGTACTGGTCACAAGGCGTCATCAGGAGCATGCAGGGGCGTGTGAACCCGTTTCTGGGCGGGGCGTGAGGGTGACGTCATTCCGAATCGCTCGTTTCCGACGGCGACGGAGGACAAATGGAGGAGCACCTACTTAGTCTGTGAGGAGAGTATTTACTTAAGTCAGGCTTGAGCGGCAGCTCGTAGGACGGCTGCAGGTGGCTCAGGTTCTGGAAGGATCTGGACAGCGAAACGTCGTAGGGCTCGGTGGCCGAGGTCAGGATGTTGTTGATCCGCTGCGGCCGGTCTGCAGGGAACAAGGGAACAAGTTGCACGGCGGTCAGAGACAGAGGACGAGTCAGAGCGCTTAGTGGAGGAGAAATGTCCGAACTGAAGATCTTCAGGTGAGGCTCTCTGCTGTTTATTCCTTTTGTTTTGTTAAAACTAAAACATACTGAATGCTGCATGTGTTAAAGGAACATTTAACTTTCAGCTCTGAACGGTTTTTAACTCGTAGCAGCCAAACGGTCCAGACGTTTCTACATCCTTCAGAGTTCATCTGGACTTTTCCACCTGCTGTGTCTTGTCTGGGAGTTTGCATTTGTTTACCACTAATCTGTGTGGAGCGACCCAGAGCGAAACTGGACTCTACCCTGTCAGAAACGCTGTCGGTGTTTCAGAGTATCGGTTCTGATTTCCTGTGACGGAGTGAGGAGGCTTTCTGACAAAACTCAGCCAGGAACACAGGAAGTAGCCAGGAATTACATTGTTAAAGTTTTGATGATTGAGAAGGAAATATGAACATTTTTATTCTTAATAGTAACGAGATGTTTTCTGACACCAATGTGGCTCCATACTTTGATGACTTTGTTTAATAAAATCAATCATAGATTTTACGTCTTTGGTTCGTGTGTCTGCAGCAGTGAGACAGGATGTGTGAAAAATGAAACGGATCAAAGGATTCATTGTAATAATTAAATATAAAAATGTAACGAAGCGTTTTCAGGTGGAAGGAAACATTTTAGCTGTTCTCTTTGAAGTTCCAGTTATTATCTGGAACCGGTTCTCCGTTTCTCAGTGAAGCTCTGGATCCTCCGTGTTTCTCTGTCACTTTGCATTCAGTTCATCTCAGATTCACATTTTCTTGTTTTTATCTGATTTATGAAGAGAATAAATAAACAGAAATAAAAGTGAAATGTTCTAAAACCTGTGGATGGTTTTAAATATTCAACTTTTTTACATCTTTAATGTGACAAATTAACTGGAAAACAAACTAAATCATTCAGGGAGACAACAGACATCTAAACGCTTTTCATTAAACTCTTCTTGAGTTTGTGGTTATGATCTATTTAAATAATTTGATGAATCTGAAATGAAGCCAAGCGGGTTGGATTTTCCTGATATTTGAATCATTTATAAAATATCTACAGAATCAGGCCAGTGTGCAAATGTATCAGTCAGGAGAAAATACAAAACATATCCCAGTATTTCCTGTTCAAGTATCAATAACTGCAGATTTATGGGAGAAAAACCAACAAAAACAACAAACTGGAAGTTTGAGGGACAACAAGGAAACTCTGATCCAAAAACAACACTGCACAACACCAAGAAACAAACCCACAATGAAACACGGCAGTGGCAGCATCATGCCTTCTACAGATGGATGTGGGTTTAAACGCTTCCAAACACGAGTCGATTTTTGGCCCAAAACCTTCAAAAAGCTGAAGATCTGGAAAGTTTCATCCAAACAGAGACGAGAACAAAGAGTTCAGAGGAGGATCAACGATTTGAAGAATCTGTTGGACGACCTGAACTGAATGCAAACATCCTCACAAAACACAGAGAGCAAATATTAAAATGTAAAAGATGCTTTTACAGTATCAGTCTGGAGTCTCTTTGTGTAATCCACCATCAGATTTGTTTGTTTCTCTGTTGAATTGTGCAGAAAAATGTCAATAAAAATATTCCTAAAACCATTTATCTTGGATTTGTTTTCTTCAGCAGAACATTCTGAGTGAAGATGTTTGACTTTTGTTGCAGCTGATAAGGTGATAAATCTGTTCAGGCCTAATGGGGATTTACAGCCAGCAGCCAATGAAATGCTTGGAATGCGACCAGATTAGCATTTCAGTGTTTGAGTTTTGTTTCGTCTGCTGAAGCATCAGATCCTCTCGGCTCTCTGACGTGATTCAGTTGTTAGACGTTGGTGTCCTGATGAACTGATCCTCTCTGCAGCTTTGATTCGTCTAAAGCTGCATTAAAGCAACAGTTCAGCGCAGCGCCTTGAGCTTCAGTTCAGGGAACCATTTCATGACACCATTAAAGCTCCCGCACTGCGCGGCGCTCCTGCAGCTCCAGAATGTGGGACGAGCAGCCACGGGTCGGGAGGCGCGCTGGGTGGGAAGGACAGGGACCCGATTAAAAATAGGCCTGGGGCGGCTGCTGCGGCACGGCCGGCGGAGCGGGCGGGCGCAGGGACACGGGGAAAATCAAGAACAGATTCAGAGATTGGGCTAAAGGTCATGAACTGAAATGCAGCAGTTTGACATTTAGTGACTGCAAAGAAACACAAGCACTGAAAAAACTGAAATGAGAACAAAATGATCCCGGTGGGAAGGAAACCAGCTTGAATCTCTGCTGCTCATGACACACGTTGAACGAAAAGTGATCAAAACGTACACATAAAACTATGTGTATCACTTACCGTATCCCATTGGTCTGTGGGCTGACGGGTCCAAGTGAGAAAGAGAGGATGTTATCAACAGACGCTTCACAACAAGACGTCGCTTCGGAAAATGGCAAGACAGCAGCTAAGGGTTAACAAAAGGTCCAAAATGTGAATTATGATGGAGCTAAGCAGACTTCAGTTGGTTCTGGAGGTACTTTCAGGCCCATTTCCCAGAGAAAAGCATCCAGACGACACACACAGGAACCCAAACACTAACCTCAAAACTCTGCAGAATCTGCTGACGGGAATCAGCAGATTCACTCATTAATCAATGAATTAGTTTGTCTCTTTTCATCGTCGCTGAGCTGCAGGACTGGTCAGCAAAGTCCACATTAAATCACAGTGGTGGAGTTTTAAACAGCACGGCCATCCGTTATTTCTATTTACTTCTGCGAAACCAACAGGACTCTTTGGTTTCGACCGTCCAGTAAATCAGATCTTTGCAGCCTGCAGTCATGTTTACTCACCCAGTTTGGGAGTGAGCGCCGTCAGGTCCAGGTGGCTGTGCTGGTACTCATGGTGGTGGTTTCCTGTTAGAAGACAAGAAGAGACAAATGAAACTCAGTCAGAACCCGGCAGACAGGAAGAAACCTGGTTTATCAGTTACAAAAACTCACTCGGCAGGAAAGTGATTCTTCTTTTAATTCTAATTTATTTACAGAACTACTTCCCTATTTTAGTTAAAAAGTGGTTTCTGAGCAAATCCCTCAGTGATGAGTAGCAGAGAAACCAGAGAAACCAGAGAAACCAGGGAAACCAGAGAAACCAGGGAAACCAGGGAAACCGGAGAAACCAGGGAAACCAGAGAAACCAGGGAAACCAGAGAAACCAGGAAAACCAGGAAAACCAGAGAAACCAGAGAAACCAGAGAAACCAGGGAAACCAGAGAAACCAGGAAAACCAGAGAAACCACGGAAACCAGGGAAACCAGGGAAACCAGAGAAACCACGGAAACCAGGGAAACCAGGGAAACCAGGGAAACCAGAGAAACCAGAGAAACCAGGGAAACCAGGGAAACCAGAGAAACCAGGGAAACCAGACTTAGTGATTCCATGAAGGAAAACAAACATCAGATCAGATCAAACCTTGCTGGATGTTGTGGCACCATAACTCAGATATCTTGGTTATTATTTCAGCCATAATGTGAAACTGAAAGTAAAAGGACAACATGACGTTTCTACTACTGCAGTTTGGTTCTAAAGCTGATGCCCCAACCTGACGGTTGGGTTTCTGCAGTGAAGAGAAAAACTATTTCAGTTCATCACAGCTGATAAGAAAACTTAAAGATCGCTGCAAATATTTTCCCAAAACCAAAAATAAATCGTCTGCCCTAAAGTCAACAGAGACGTTGGAAATTTGGTTTAACTGGTTTGGTTCTTGGATGAACTGAGAAACTTTAGGAGAAAACCATTTTGTGAAAAACTTAGACTGTTTTCCTCCTTCGGTCCGGTCGACCCGGTTCTACTGGAACCAGAACATCTGCTCCACCTCCAGCTGCTGTGGCTCTGAGTCAAACCAACCTGTTCCCCTCCTGGCCTGTGGGGGCGCTGCACCAAGAACCACTGAGGGAAACGAAACTTCACCAGATGGAAACAAGATTTTAGCGGTTGGAGGATTTCTCTGCTAGCGCTAGGCTAACACGATAGTGTTGCTTGTATTTACCCAGAATGCCCTGCGCTGTTGTCCACTTCCTGCTTGTGGAGCGGTCTCTGGTCCACTTCGTGTTCACATTGAAACTAAACCAGAGTTCACTTCAACTGAACTCAGACTGAGGTTTGGAGGTCCAGAGGTCAGTTAGCATCCACACCTCACCGACCGGACCGGACTTTCTAGACAAACGGACTGGAGTTGGACTGAAGCAGACTGAACTGGGCTGGTGGGATGAAACTCGTTCTGAACCAGAAGACGTTCTGGTTGGAGGCCTGACTTCAGCCAGTCTGTGCTGCAGGTCTGAGGCCAACAGGATCCAACACAAACCATGTTCTACTTTCATGCAACAGGAAAATGTCTCATTTCAGATCCTCCTGTATCTGAGGGAATCGGGTGAAAATCTTCCTCAGAAAAAGACTGAAGTCATGATGACGACTCACCCATCAGCTGGTGCTGCAGCTCACAGCAGCTTTGCCAACATAAATCAGTTTTTCCTTCTGTTTAGGGAAGTGATTGATCATCACCTGTTAACAGAAGCAGCTTGGCTCGCTGTGATCCGTTGTTGCTCTCAGTCATTTGATTCTGCTGGAGGACAAAACGTCTGAGCCGCTCCGCTTTCTACAGACGGTACTCAGAGCATGCAGCGGCTGCCTGTTAGCATTCAGCCGTGTTCATTTGTCACGCAGAGAGCAGAAACACAAAGGAAAGTGTTTCTAAATGCCCCAGAGAGCTCTGCTGAGCTGCGTGAAAAGCTTCGGCCGGCTCTGCTGTAGTTAAAGATCAGGGTTTGCATGTCGCCGGGCGGATTCTCCTCTGGGCGCATGTGACATTTCTGACAAATGTTGAGTGTTGCTCAGATCCAGATGTAAATATGTTGCTGAAATGTGATTAACCGGTTTTAAGGAGCCACGTCGGATAAGCAAACAGTCCCGGTTTGTTGTCCCTGCAGACGCAGGCCGATCCCTCATTACAAATATTGGATCTTGGAGCCAATTATGGCTGAACTGTTTCTCCTCACAACGGGAAGCTAAATAAACGCAGCTCTTTAAAGCAAACCCAGAGCTCAGTAGCTGGAACGGAGGATTTTGTTTGGGATAATTTCTGCTTTGTGACTTTTTATTGTGACACAATAAGCAAATAATAAAAATAAAATGTTTGGCCAATGAATACAGAGAAACGCTCTAATCCTGAACAGAAGACAGAGAAGATTCAGACGCGAAGCGAACACTTTCACGTTTTCCTGAGCTCTGATTGGCTCTGGGGACGACGACGATGATGATGATGATGAAGAGCATGGGCGCTATAAAGTCCTGTGGGACTTTGATTACTTATCTCTGACGATCCGCTCCAGGCCTCTGTGCCATCACCCTCATCTTTAGCCAGGCCACAGATTCAAGGCTGTAGCTGAAAATGTCGATTAAAAGATGATTTTAGATCTAAACTTTAACTGCAGGTGAAAACAAGACGAGTTTATTGGGAACGACTTGATGATTCAGATCCGTCTCTCCATCCCAGCTGCAGTCTGATCAAATTAACTTCTGGTGAATTTTCAGCTGAACTTTTCCCAGATCCAGTTGTCAGAATGGATCTGGTCTGCAGCAGCAGCGACCTGCTGAGTGCTGATGCATAATGCAGCAGGCCTGGCTGACAGCAGCCATGTCACAGAGGAAGCGGGCTCCAGCCGGGGGACACAGGGGTTTCCACGGCAACCCAGATCCATTTTAAACGCCTCACTCTGGGGCAGCTGCCGGCCAGAAGCCGACCGCAGCCAGGGCTGTCGCTCTGCTGACAGGCATCTAGTTAGCATCACGTTAGCATCACGTTAGCATCACGTTAGCATAACGGGACACATCACCTCATTCTGACAGAAAGTCTCACTTTGGAGCTTCTTTAGGCCGTGTGGAACGAGAGATCAGGATGACCTCTGACCTCTGACCCTCTGGTTCCTCAGTGGACCTTCCAGCAGCTGCAGGACATTCAGGCCCAGAGGACGAAAGTCTGAGACCAGAGAAACTCATCCAGGATTTAGTGGCTCTGATTCCTGCAGCAGGTCAGACTGAGACCAGAAGCTGCAGCTGGAGATCTGACTAGAACCAGGAGGGTAGAGACACCACCTGGTTCTACACCACCTGGTTCTACACCACCCGGTTCTACACCACCTGGTTCTACGCCACCCGGTTCTACACCGCCTGGTTCTACACCACCTAGTTCTACACCACCTGGTTCTACGCCACCCGGTTCTACGCCACCTGGTTCTACACCACCTGGATCTACACCACCTGGTTCTACACCGCCTGGTTCTACACCACCTGGTTCTACACCACCCGGTTCTATAGTCCTTCACTGAGAGAACAGACTTTAAATGACAGAAAGGTTTTCACCACATTACATGTAGAAGCAGCATTCAGCTTCTATGCACCACAAATCTGCAACAAACTTCCAGAAAACTGAAAAACAGCTGAAACACTGAGTTCCTTTAAATCAAAGCTGACCCCCATACACAATGTTTCAGCTAAAAGCACAAAACATTTTTAAAAGTCAACCTGGATCTGGATATTAAGGTCCTGCTGTCACCGTCCGTCCCGTCATGTTGCACAGACTCGTTCTGTTTTTAATACCAGATCAATAGAAACAAGTCCAAACTGTTTAAATGATGATTTTGGGTGGAAACTTATTTCCCCCCTGCAGCATCAACAGCTGCAGATGGATCCTGACTTTCATTTAGACGCATCAGACTGAGATGAACTCCACACTTTTCAGATTATTTTGTAATAAAATTTGAAATTTGTGAATTTCCCCCCCAATTTTAGCTATGCACAAATCTGCATTGGTAAGTTAAAGTTGTGTTAAAGTGGTTTAGAAATCCTGCCAACATCAAATATAATAATGATGTGAATCTTCGTGTTTCATGGACAGAAACAGATTACTCATTAAAACGGAGAGACCAGAGTTTTAACGGCTCCTGTTGGTAATTTTCTTGGTTTCCAGTCGAGCCCCTCCTGATCTCTGCTTCACCAAACCGAAGCCTCTTAATGCCACATCTCTGGGTAATTAAAAAAAATCTAATTTCTCAGTTGCGTTTTCCCTTTTGTGCTGTCAGTAAATCATTCCAGCTCCGTCTGCAAGTAAACAACTTCTGAGTAAAAAAACTAACAGAACAGTTTGTCTCTGATTTTCTTTTAGCTTTTGACAAATTAGTTAATTTTCCACCTCGTAAACTCCAGATGTGGTCGAGACTCCGCCATGTTTGTTTGGACCGAGTCTTACCAGTCAACCGTTTCCCACGACGACGGCGCCTCCAGCATCTCTGGGAGATTGTGATTTACTAACAAGGATAAGCACAGATTTATCTGATGTCTTCTTCGATATCTCAGAAGTAACATCACACAAAGCTGCCGTTATCCTTGCTGTGGAACATCGGAGTCCAGCAGAACAGGAAACAGGAAACAGGAAGGCTGAAGAGTTCGCAGCGGAGGCGGGAAAACCTGCTCAGTGGAACCGAGGGTTAAACCCGATTACAGATCAAACCGGGCCTGGAGTTTGACACATGACACCAACACAGGGAAGGTTCGTTTTAATTAGTGTAAATGCATCTGCAGATGATTAACAATGTTTTATGAGTTAAAGGGTTTTATCAGTACAGCCACTATGAGCTTGACATCCCTGATCTACATGAACAAATAAATGCTTGAAAAATAAACCTGCATGCAGAACATCCACACGATTTAAATTTTTTAGCTGAATTACTGAAATAAATTACAGTTTTGATCATTTTCTAACTTATTGAAATCCAGGCGGCTCAACATGGGATTCCTTCAGGAGCTGCAGAAAGAAAAAACAAAGTCTGGACTGGAAACTGGACTGGACTTCTGACAGGAATGGACAAAAACAAACTTCATTCTCTTGGTAAGCAGCAGCCATAATTCTGTAGCATGAGAATATAGTTAATATTTTCATTTAAGTAATCTGAATTGAAAATATTTTACTGTTTATTCATGACATTATAAAAGCAGAAACACTAATTTCATTTTCTCCTGTTGAAACTGTAATATCACCTCTTGAACCAATTATCCGCTGATGCTCAAACAACAATAATCAGATCTGAGGTGAAAGGCGCAGGACAGCGAGTCGATCAGCAGCGATTAAATAACGACGCCCTAATCGCCCCAAGGCTTCATCTTTTGTTTGGTGTGAAGAAAATGCAGCCCAGTATTCTAAAACGAATTACCCCGTAAGTTATTTTCTATAATTACGCTCCGTGTTTTCCCATAATTACACTGGCTCCTCGGCATATAGCAACTGTAGATAAGCAGGTGATGGAGCGATTAAATGGAGGAGGAAAGGCGGGCTTTGTCAAGACACCACAAACTGGAAAATTGCAACTGAGATCTTTTAATGACTTTGTAATTATGAGTCAAGCTCTGCTGCTTGGTGGCATTTAACGGAGAGCGAACTGAATGCTAACACTGACTGTTTACATCCAGGAATTTCACTTTGGGTGAAGCTCATCTCATTTCACACAAACCAAGTTTTGGGTTTTTCTGCTGAAATTGATTATGAAGTAAAAATCCAGCTTTTTAATCCCATAATGTCCAGATTATCTGGAACAGGAAGCAGGTTGACTTTCAGTTCCTTCATGGAGTCAAAAGTAAAACAAACATGACTTGAATGAGTCATTCAATATTCACAATAAAAATAATTATGTATAATTAATAGAGGTGAAATTATTGTTCATATGAACCATTTCAGGGGTTTTTCCAGATCCATCAGCCTATCATGTTGAAATAAGTGGGCGGGACTAAAAATGCTCCAATCAAGATGATTGGTGTAAAATGGAATCAATCAGAAATTTAGATTATTTAACTGCCGCAAACAAAACATTTAATATGATTATAAGGTTTAAAATAATGTTAGATTTGACAAAATCATGAATAAAATTAATGAATTAATGTTTAAAATATTGAAGTTTATATTTGTTGACACATTTCCTGCCTTTATTTTTCTGTTATAATCATTTATTGATTCATCTCTTTGTCTCCATCATTTTCTCTACATTCAAATCTTTTCCAGACTCGGAGTTTCAGTTTCTGTCTCCTTTCTGGACGTCTTCATGTTTTTCTTCAGCTCCTCGTTTGTCAGTCGAACATTTTCCAGAATCTCAGCCAGAGGCTGAGCGATGTGTGATGATTACAACAGATAATTACATCTATTTACATAGAAATGTGATTGATACTTTGTCCTACAGAGCTGAGCTTCCGGCTGCTGGAGTCGCTTCCTCTGATCTCGTTATGATCCATCCATAATATTTGGATCCTCGTTCTGAAGTTACCTAATTAAATGATCATTTGCAACAAGTAAACAATTGTGGATGATGATGGTAATTAACAGTGGCTGTAAACCGGGAGGCACTGCGTGTTGAGAGACGACACAACTGCATCTAACGGTATTTATTACAAGACTTGTGATTAATTTGTCGTCACAGGGAGTCGGAGCGTTTTTACCCGGTGACAGTCGGAGTGACTGCAGCGCCGCGCTAAGAGGCCGCAGGCTTAATTGATGAGGAGCTGTCATCCAAAATATCGACCTCCCTCATAAGAATCTCAAATGAACACTTGAGTGATAATGTCAGCACTCGTTAAAATTTCAGCGCTGTGGGACTTTTTGAAATGTCAAGACGAGCCGCAGAGGTTTTAAAACAAGGGAAGCTTCTTTAAGTAGATGCATCATCAACCCATTTTCATAATGACTGGGAAAAGGTCCTGATTGTGCATTCATGACTCAAACATATAATCAAAGTCCTGTCCGTTCCCCACTGAGCCTCCTGACACCAGCGCAGGGTGGTGGCAGGTTACAGCCTCCTGTCATGTCCCTGCAGCTAGGTGGCGCCGCAGCAAGTTCTGGCCAAATGATTTGACTGGACCGCAGCGCCACAAAGAAAGGATTCCCTCCCTCTGACGGCTCAGCACCTTTTCTACTGCAGACATCAGGATTTACCACAGCATTTATTTAACTCTTCAGAAATCAGTTTAAAACTGTAATTTGATATGTAAAGAGCAACTGATTACAGACTAATATATTAAAAATGCAGTGCAGGTATGCACATTTTAAAGTAAATAAAAAGTTAAAAGGGATTTTGTCACAACATTTAACACACTGGCACTGCTCTGTGGAAACGTCTGGCTTTTAAATGAGACATTTTCTGTTCAGTTTGCAGAAGGAGCAGAACAACGGTCTGGTTTTCCAAACTCTCTGAAAACGAGGAACCTGCAGCTGGAAAACGATTCTCTGAGGGCAAAGTATTAAACCTCACGGTTATTTTGAAGAATACACAAAGAAAAGGTGGAGCCAAGCATGTGATAGACCAACCCCATCTAATGTTTTCATAAACTCAAAGTCTGCAGCGACGTTCTCCTGTCCAACCTGACAGGAAACATGAAGGAACATTCAGAACGTCACGGGACTTTCTCCTGAAGAAAACATTAATCATGCTTTTATCGTCTGCATCACCCTGTAAACTCACCTGATCTGATCATAACAGCTAATATGATCGGATCACATAAGGATATGAAGGAATGTAAAACAGGGAGTTCAGGTCTTTAACTAGGCCGTTTCTCTGTGATCAGTGGTTGGTTGTCACAGTTTACCTGCAGGACCGACTGCAGAGGAAGCCCTCTGATTGGCCGACCTGAGACAGGTGGGCGTCGACAGAAAAACACCAAGGTCAAAAGAAGGTCAAACTGTGACCGTGAACAGGCTGCGGGAACAATGCTGCGAGATAAAACGATTTAAAAGAAGACAAAGAGGAGCGCTGAGGAAGGAGGGACGGAGGAGGACTGGGTGACAGTCAGAGGCTCTGAAGGCCGTCTGGAGGCTCAGAGACCAAACACAAATAGGTTTCCTGTCATAACACATGAAGGAGCTGCACCAAACAAAGAGACGGAGGAAAACGCCTCCTGCTGCTGCGCGGCATCAGAGAGCGCAGCGTGACGAGAGGAAACGAAAACCGAGAGGAAACGAAAACCGAGAGGAAACGAAAACCGAGAGGAAACGAAAAACCTGGAGAAAGAAACCAAACTCTGCTTCTTCACCTCATTTACAGAAACTTTTCCACAAAACATCAGGGCCAAATTTATCTGACCTAAAACTGAAATAAGTTGCTTTTAGAGCTTCGGGGGGCAGAGCTTCGTCTACCTCCTGAGGTCATGTGAGGTCATGACCTTTTGCTCAGCTGCTGTCTGGTTGGTTCCTGGTGAAACGGAACCAGAAACATTTTTGTTTCTGAATAAATGGCTTCAGACTTTATGGGTGAAAATGATAAACGGCCAGAATGAGGCAGCAGAACCCAGTCAGAGTCTCCAGGTTCTGATGACCAGAACCGTCATGGCCGACAAGACGACGCGCAGAGAGTCTGACCTCATGAAGAATGGTGAGACAGATTACCGCCGGTAATCTGTGTTGTTAGTATTTTAATCATAGCGACATGAAAACGTTTTCAAATAAAACCCTCATCGTTTTCTGAGCGACGCTCTCTTCGTTTTCCATCTGGATTTTAATTTTCACGTTGGAGTTTCTGAATCCAGACCTGATAAAGTTTTTATCTTTATGAAAAATGAAATCAGTTTCTGGTTTGTTTGAAGAGTTGACTAAAAATGTACTTTAACACAAGCAATACTTTATGATGTTCTCCTGATGTTAGCTCAGATTCTCTTTAATCCAGTGAAATGCAGGCTGTAAAACTCTGAACCTGTCGCAGGGCTGACCGAACATGTGCCTGAATAAAAGTCCAAACAGGGCATGAATAATAAATCCTCAGGTTTGGTTCACAGAAAACAAACTAAACTGTTTGAGACGGAGCTTCATCTCGACTCCTGCAGGACATTTTCATCTTTTTTCTCTTTCTTTCCTTCAACTGAAAAGATTTCCCTTTTTAATTAGACGCAGGAAGGAGCTGCATGATCTTTACTCCACTGTGAGATGGAGAATACTCTTTAATCTTACAGACGCCTCCACTGCAGCAGGAGATGAGGCTTTTCTGTGTTTTCTGCAAACACAGGCCATGGTAAACATGCCGACGATCACAGGCAGCATTTGATAAATTACAAAAACAGAAATTGCGCTTTGAGGACCTGACAGATGAAAAACTAAATTAAAAGTGAGCTGAAGGCGTTGGAGAGAGACGGGGAATCTGTTAAAACACACATCGCTCTCCTCACACGACGGAGTGATGCTTTAACAAGCCCTCAGAGCGCCGCCGCCGCGCCTCATTCTGCTGCCAGACACATCCGTCTGCCTTCCAAAGGTTATGACTGCTGCAGATGAAATCCTGGTGGGCTTCGCATGACTGGAATTCATTTCATCCAGGTGTCTGTCTCTGCTGCTCCTGACGGCGGAACATAATAACAAAACAAGCACTTTGTAGAGACGGCAGACGGGAGCAAATGTGTTGGTTTTAAAGCAGTGAATTTATCAGGAGAGTCTGAACCTACTGAAGTCATGACTCCATCTTCAGCTGCTGCTGATCCTGCAGAGCAGCAGGGAGACATTTTCATCTTTTTGTGTTTGATTTTTGACTCATTTCCTGTGCAGATCTGTTGCAACAAGCCCGTCCTGATGATCTGTGATCAGGTTCACCTCATCGTAAAACAACATTTACAGGCTGGAGAAATCCTCCAAACAGGCTGCTTGACCCAAACACCAACTCCTGTCATGACTTCTGAGACACGCAGATCTATATCACAGAGATATTATCATGTTTTCATCTTGTTTCTTACAAATATGGAAAAATCAGGCAACAATTTCTGTTACTTTGATATTTTTGTGACCTAAAGCAACAATAACCCATGACCTGCATGAGAAGTGATGTCTGCATCTGAACTCTGTAGAACCGGCTCCAGATTTGCTCATCTAGAAGCTGAAATCTCTGCTGAATGTGTTTTTGTAAACATGTTTTATGTTGGTTGATCTTCTGCTCCTTAAACGTTTTCTGCTGCAAACAGCAACAGAAATGTTGGTTTTGATGTATAAAATGTAAACGGAATAAAAAGCATATTTTGGATGATTTGCTGGGCTTCGTATTTCAACATGGCAGACTGAATGTTGCTCCTCCAGCTGATTGGCTTCCAGCTTCTCCGATGTTGGCAGCAGAACCACTAAACCTTAAATCCAATCCTGTAACAAAGCCACAACCTCATGTTTCTTCTCACAGTCGAAGGCGCAGATTTCAATTTAATCACAATCAGAAACGTTGATTAGGAGTTTGGGAAAATAATGAGGCTCCATTATTTTCTAGCTGTTACCTCGGAGCCCATTATCCCCCTCCAGCAGATTAAAACAATCCAGCACAAACATTTTGCATTCAGATCTCATTTCCAGTGAGAGTCTGATGAATGAAGCCCGACTGGAGATCCTCGTCTCCCTGGAAGCGGCTGGCGGAGGGAAGGACGACCTCCAGCCACACGGCGCTAATTAAATGTATCCAGAAGCCATTAAAAACGGCGCAGACGCTGCTGGAGCCAAAGCCTCATTGTGACTGCGTTGGTTTAAATCACCTCGGCTGATGGAAGCAGAGCAGAACCGAGCGGGACCGGCGGACCTCCGCCTGCTTCGCGTCATCAGATCAGAGTTCACTGGTTTCCTGCAGAAACTCCACAGAACCACATCTTCACGGTTTCATTTCTGATGCGTGTTTAGCGGTGATCCAGATAGAAGAGGACAGATGTATAATTTATCACGCTGCTCCTGATCACACTCCAGCTTCTCATGCAGAACCTGATGCATTCATCGGCCGTTAAAGCAGAATGTGGGTCACCACACGGGCCCGGGCATCCAGGGCGCGTTTTAGGATCATTTTTTATGCTTTCTTTGATTCTTTATTGAATTAAATGGATCCCTCCCAGACATCTGACATTCTCTAAAAACAAACAAACATAAAATCAACCAATGGCCACAAAGTTATTCCATCCTCAGAAATAATATTCATGTTTATTTCAACAGTTTGAACTAATTTTACACAAAGCTCCTCAAAAATACCAGCAACAAAGTTACCAAAACCTCAAAGCTCAGGAACCTGGAAGAAGGTTTAATTCATCCATGACACATCGATATCAGATCAATACTCAGAATCTGAACCAATAAACAAAACAAACTCTGGTTTGTTTTGTTTGTCATGTGAACACCAAGCGGACCAGAGAACTGGATTTTGTGTCGTTTCCTTCAGTGGTTGTTGGTGCAGCGCCCCCACAGGCCAGAAGGGGAACAGGCTGGTTGGACTCAGAACCACAGCAGCTGGAGGAGGAACTAATTTAAACTCAGATGAATTTTCCTGATCTTAACCCAACAAGGAGACAAAATCTAAAAAAACTCAACAGAAAAATCATAGACTTGGAAAAGTAGAGCAGAAACTTATATTTTACGCAACTTTGTAACATGATAAGATCAATCTTCTCCTTATTTTAGAGCCTACATTAAGCCCAGGCCATTGTTTTCCTCCCTCCACTGAGCGACCTACTTCCAGAGTCTTTCTACGAACAGAAACCACTTCTGACTGCAACACGTTGGACTGAATTCACCTTCACGACGCAGCGCTTCCCTTCCTGTGGCCTGACACTTGAGCTTTCAGAGGAAAACAGCTGAACTTGAGAAGGAGATAAGGGCAAATGAACCCCGCGTGGGAAGTCTTAAAATACCCCTTTAACTAGGCCAGCGCTGAAGGCTCGGGGTGTTGCACGCCGCATGGAGAACCTGTCCACGCAGACGGGACACGAGTTACATAAAGCGACACGAGGCGCTGCAGGATCCCGCTACCTGACAGAGAAACGTCCTGCTGAGGTCCGAGGGATCGGTCGGTCCGGTTCTCTGAGCCGCGACCGGATCCACTTCAGATCCAGACGCTTAAAGATTCATGACATTCACATCAGATATGCTCAAAATATGGAAACATATTCAACAAAAGCGTCACTGATTTTCAGTTACTGCAGAAATCTGGAGCAAAAATGAAAAACTGCAGCAACAATAACACAAAACAGTAAAATAATCCAGAAGGTTTGATGTTTAGAAAGAAACTATTAAGGTTTAGACGGCTCTAATTCTTTACAAGACAAAAAATAAAAAGGATTTAAAACTAAAGAGAAAATGTATAAGTTATGGGAGAATCAGAGTTAAAAATATGGAAATTCAGAACAGAAAAAACTTCAGTGAGTCAAACTGGATTATTGATTATTGAACTTTAAATATGTCCAAACAGAAAACTGATCAAATTATCATAAAAATATGATTAATCCTAAATACAATTAATAATATTACCAGTTAATTATTGCTGGTGTTTTTGTTTTGATGCTGATTTTGTTTTTGGGTGAAAATAAATAATGATTGTAGATATTAAATTGATAACATGTGATAAATATCAGATGATGAAGGTTAATGAGTGGGAATCCACCCAGTCCCTTTAAATGTAATATAAAAGTTTTGACATTAATTTCATTCTGTAGATGTTTGGTTTCCCTCTCATCAGGCGCCGTGTCTTTAAATGTTCCCAGTAGTGAACTGGGCTGCCACTGGGAGCAGATCAGGTCCGTCACCGTTACAGTCGATGTTGGTAAGAGGAGCATCTTCTGACCCGAGGCCCGGCCCGGCCCGGCCCGGTGCTGCTCTGCAGGTCCCCTTCAGTCAGCTGCTGCTGAACAATATCAGCTCTATGGACATAATCTAAGAAAAGAGCTGCAGGGTTCAGACTTTGTGATGCGACTGCAGTGATATTGACCCAGAAGCCTCGTTTTCTGCAGGTCGTCTCTGGTGGCCCAGTTTAACGGGAAATCAATTCATCCATACAGAGTTTAAATGGAAACGTAGAACTGAACTGTTTCTGTTAACTTTGGTTCATTTATTGTGTTTTCAACACTGAAATGTGGCTTTTGGACCCTGATGCCCCTAAATAAAACCCAGTGCACCAGACGGCTCCTGATGGAGAAACAGACGGAGCAACAAAGCTGAAACTGCAGGACATGCTGTGCACTGAAACCGAGAAGCTGGTGGAGAATCAGACAGACGCGTGTTGAACGTGACGTCAGGTTCTGCAGAAAGCGGCGCAGTCGGCCATGACGGTTCAAAACAGCCAATACACACACTGGCTTCTGTAGAGATGGTCAGAAGCTGCTGCAGCAGCTGCTGCAGCCGTGGCTGCAGGGAGGCGGGCCGAGCGGCGGGCGTCACTGAGAGCAGCGACCGAGCTGCAGGTTCCTCTCAGCTTCACATCAACACTATGAAATATTAATGAACCAAGGAGAATATCTGGGGCTGAACTGATCGATTGAACCTCTGATCTGTCAATAAAGAACATTTCTTCAGCTGAACATCACCTGATCTCTCCTTGGACTCATTAAAATCTCAGCTTCTACCAGAAACGGCTCAAATTAAAGGAGTTTTTTCAGAGATTTTATTGCTTCTGATCGGTGTTGACTATTTTTTCATCTCACGGTGATTCAAGCTTTTCTTCCAGCATCAAAGCGATGCAGTGAAATCCTGTTTGCATCCAGGGGAGCGTCGCTCACAGGAACCACCAACTGCTAATTTTACGGGGCAATTTCCAGCTGGCCCAGTTTGATCATATGAACCAATAGAGGCAGAAAATGGGGCCAGCATCACTCTGCTGCAGCAGCCTGCAGCTTCCTGCAGACAATCCAGACCCATTCTGTCTGCAGCTCAGCTGCTGCAGCAGAACCAAGACGGACTCAGGAGGATGAGGACCGGCTCACAGGTCCAAATGCAAACGCTCCTGTTTTCAGATGAAACCGTTTCCGTCTCGTTTGGACCTAAAGATCCCAGAATCTGAAGGAAGAGTCCAGTGAAGCTTCCTCAGCCGGTGGACTGACCAGCGACGTTTGGTCGCCATGACGCCTGCTGGTTCTGGTCCACTGGGTCTCCAGATCCACAGTCAGACCACAGTTAAAGCTACGTTCACACAGCAGCACATGTGACCCAAATCTCATTTATTTGCTCATATTTGACCCAAATCCAACTTTCGGCCGCAGTCTGAACGACACAGTTCAGAACTAAACCGATGTTTTCAAGATCTGAACGGTTGAGCCGCATTTCCTCTGACTTTTACGTCGCTGCTGTGAGACGTGTCCTGATTCTGCAGCAGAGGAAGACGGACAGCGAATCTGGAAGCAAACAACAAATGAAACTTTAACTATACCATCGCGCCTGATCGACTCCCAAACAGGCGATGATCCACTAACGGCTGAATGTTTAGTTTCTTTTTATTAGCTTCCTTCGTTCTGTTATGATTATGTGACGGTGTTATCGGTTCTGATCGGTTCTGATCGACTCTGACTGCTGAATAAGATCCATCCACGGCGGCGGCGGCCATCTTTACTCCTGTAACAGAGCGCTGCTGGGTAACATCAACGTTCTTCTCCTCGCTTTGGGTCGTAAACTGCTCACACAAAAATCTGACTGCAGTCGCATTTAATTAGTGGCATGAACGACCACGCAAAAAAAAAGTCAGCCTGCTTCCTTCCTCTGACGAGTTTTATTTCCAGCACTGCGTTGGGATCCTGGCGTTGCTGCGTTTGATTGGCCAGCAGATTGTCTGAGGAAGAGGAGAGACAGCAGAACCAACATGGCTGCCGGCCTGAAGGCACAGCTGGACCTCCTGAACCTCCCAGCAGAACCTCAGGCTGATCTCCTCCATGCTATGCTGCACCAATGCAGTAATTCATGCCAAAGACCAGGTACTGACTGGATACTGCAGAGTAAATGAATGTACTTTTAATAATGCCTTATTTTCAAAATACTTTAGTGGTTTTCTGCAATGTGAATTATTAAAGATAAGAAAAACTCTGGATCTCTGCCTGCCATACATCTTCACATGAACTTCTCCTTCAGAGCCGCAGTATTCACGCCTGGAACCAGATTTAAGGCTTCAGACCAAGAAGGTTTTCTTCCCCTCAGAAACTGGAGAGCTGAATCTGAGCGCTGGGAGCAGGCAGAGCGTTTCTGCCTCAGCGTGTTTCCAGTAAATCCAGTAAACAACCTGAAGCCGTCTGACCACAGAGTGTTTTCTCTGTGCAGCGTGCGAGGGGAGCTGGTCTTTGTTTGTTTTCATTTATTTTTCAGCTTCATAAAAAGCTGAAACTTGCAGAGACGGCAGGTGAAAGCGGGGATGCCTCAGGGCGCGCGCCGCGTCTCCTGGACGTCAGGATGAACGTTCAGTAAGATGCGCCGTCCGCATCGCGCCCAGCCGGCGGCACGCCGACCTCCTCCAGCAACGCTGTGTTGCCATGGTTACCAGATAACCAGCTTATCAGCGTTTCCCATGAATTGTAAAAATGTACTTTCCTCCACCGTGATGCAAAGCATTTCTTCAGAAAGCACAGCGATGATTTATGGACGTTCACGGATGTTGGAAGAAATATTACAAACGACGTTTATGAGCGTCGCCATGTTGACATTCTGACATCTTAACTGAGGTGAACCAGCCAATCACATCACAGCACCGGCGACAAACAGGAAACGAATGAATGATCCAAAACAAACTGAAAACGACCATCAGAAACGTCCTCAGAGGTCAAATATGAGGATTTTCTCTCAGCAGCTGTTCGGCGTCAGAGCTGACCAGCAGGCGATGCTAAGCTAACACTGCTAAAGTTAAACTAATTAGTGGATCAAGTCAACCTGCAAAGCTCCAGTTTTATTCCCGTCATCATCCAATCAATTATTTAGAGCTTTAAAGTTCAGCTTCAGTCATACAAACATTTTATATCTTTGGGAAAAACATTTCTAAATCTTCTTTCTTTGAACTGGATGAAATGTGGCGACGGTGTGAAACAACCCGAGTTTAAATCATTTCACTTTCATTTTTTATTTCTGAAGATTCTGCTTATACATTTTTCAAACACTTTAAATATCGGAGCTCTTTGACAAACACGTTTGACGTGTGAGTTCTGCAACTTTGTTCTGTTTTTATGTCTCGTCGTTTCTCAACTCCTGATCTTAATTGGTTTTGATAGAAAGCAGCTGAAAGTGGAGGAGTGAAAGGTCAGAGGAGGGTCGCTGCTTCAGTCTGGCCTGACAGTGTTGCTATCAAAGCAGGAAGTAGGCCAGCAGAGATCAGGCTTTCTCATGAAATTAACAGTGTTGGTGTGAAGGGCAGCCCAGCAGAAACACTCCTCCCCGTTTCTCCCTCTAATGGGGTCGAGTGTTAAAGCGTCCGCCTCTCAGAGCGAGCTTCCTCTGGTCCTGATCTGCCTCCCGCCGCCGCTCCACAGCCCTTCCTCTCCTTGTTGGGCCTTTAATTGCCTCTACAATAACTGCAAATGCGTCACAGATTCAAAGTGTCCACAACACGATGAAAGGATCAGCAGGAGAAATGAAGAGGAAAAAGCTTTGATCCGATTATAACAGAGGAGAAATAAAGTCCAACACCTCCATCACATCTTAACCTCCTTCTATTCTCATGTTTTCCTCTGAAACGTCATAAAAATGTGATGTTTTATTAACGTGTTTTTGGTTTATGAGAAGGGAGATATTTATTTGATTAAGATGTGATTTAAGATGCACCTCTGGAGGCAGGAAGCAGATTTATTCAGAGTTTTGAGAGGCTGAGGATGTAAAACCACTGATCCGCGTGCAAACGAGGCGCCGTGGAGTTTAATTAGACGTTCCTCAGCACTTCATCAAGACGGAGACCAGAGATGTGAATCCAGATGCTGCGATTCCTTTGACTTTCTGTCAGAAACCTGATGAATTCATGAATCTCTTTCTAATAAACAAAGTGTTGCTGAACCTCAAACAAACCTGATCAACCTGGAAGGACTTTGGTTATGAGAGGATGAATAATCACAGCATCATCCTCTGAAATATGTATCACTGCTTATTTTAGAGTTCAATCAGAAATTTATCCCCTAATGTGCATCAATACCCACAGATCATATCTGCAGCCTGCGGGTTCAGCCAATCAGCAGTGAGCAGAATAAACGGGGCCGTCGGATTGGCTGCAGCGTCGCTCACAGCCTTTCAGCTCCAACCTGCATGAAGCTGCAAACATTTTGGATCTTTGTCATTTTGGACATGAAATCATAAAAACAGGAGGAAAAAGGTTTTCATTCGCCACAGATTAACTAAATCACTTTATTATTGATCAGTTTTTAAATTTTGCATTCATGTAATCATAACTTTCTGTCATAACTTTAATTCAGTTTGTCATGTTTTCAGTATTTGATGATTTTTCTAACTTTGCTGTTACTTT
>NW_015113625.1:31082-36161 GCF_001443285.1 Poecilia latipinna | reverse complement strand
AAGATCAAGATTTCAGTTCTGTAACCACAGCAACAATAAGAAACGGCGGGGGGAGACCTCCAACCGGCAGGATGTTTCCCACAAACATTCAGACGTTTCTGCAGCAGAAAACGGAGAATGAACCCGTTCAACTCCAGGACGTTAAATACATCTGGTCTGGTTCTACAAATGATTTAAACAACACATCCAACTCAGTTCAATACAAAAATACCATATTTATCTGAAAGGGAAATTAAATGTTTCCATAACTGATGTCATTATGGATCTCCAGTAGCAGTCAGTCTTCAAACCTAATGAGGCCTCTGACTGAAGACTGTTTGACTGTCATGAATATCCTGACATGCTAACAGCTAACAGCTTCAGCAGAGTCTTTTCTTCCCATAACATCCAGGATGATGATCAGAACCAAACCCAAACCTCCCCTATGGAATCCGATCTGCTCCAGAGCTGAAAAGGAAAAACCATGGCCGCCAGACCGTTAGGGACCGTTTGGGAATATTTAAGGAAAACCTTCAGACATTTCCTGAGGAGCGAGTCTACGAACAAATTCACACTGTGAAATGTTCAGACACGGAAAACGACAAATATCTGAAGATGTTTGTGAAAACATGCTGAAAACACGGTGGAGGAGGAGTCATGCTTTGTCTTCTGGTTAACTGACATTTAGTCCTGATTAATTCTTCCTAAAACAGAAAATATGCAAAAATATAAGAGACACAAAAACCGTAACAATGAAACTGTAACTTCTGATCAGTTCCAGGCCTGTGATGAATTCAGGAATCCACATCAGAGGAGCAGATCTGGATTTTTAAATGTTTTTCATTTCATTTGTGCAGAGAAAATAATTTAATGCATATTAATAAATTAGAGATAGAAACACTGATGGTCATTTTCTATCCAATGATTAAGAAAATTCCTGAACTATTTTTTTCCGTCAGTGATTTTCACACCTATGTTTGACATTCAGTCTGTTCACGATTACACAATGACTGAGTCAGAACTGCTGCAGACGTTCAGCTGCACAAAGCAATCAGACAATCATTCTGCTGCCAACCGGATCGGACCGGACCAGGCTGGACAGGACAGGACAGGACCGGACCGGGCCAGGCTGGACTGGACAGGACAGGACCGGACCGGACAGGACCGGACCGGACAAGACGGGACAGGACCAGACCGGACCGGACCGGACCGGACCGGGCCGGACCGGACAGGGCAGGACAGGACAGGACAGGACCGGACCGGACAAGACGGGACGGGACCAGACCGGACCGGACCGGACCGGGCCGGACCGGACAGGGCAGGACAGGACAGGACAGGACAGGACCGGACCGGGCCAGGCTGGACTGGACAGGACAGGACCGGACCGGACAGGACCAGACCGGACCGGGCCAGACCGGACCGGGCCAGGCTGGACTGGACAGGACAGGACAGGACAGGACCCGACCGGACTGGACCAGAAGAAACGCTGCCAATGAAACCAGCAGGAATGAAAACACGTGAGGCAGAAAGGTGAAAGGTCAGATGCTCCCTCTCACCACCTTTCTGTCTGGAGGCTGCAGGAAACCGGACCGGTCCGGTCCGGTTGGCAGCAGAATGACGTTTGCTCCAGTTTTCCTTGTGGTGAATCTCGGCCGACTCTCTCTCTCTCTCCCTGTCCACGTCGTCACAATGACTTATTAATAAACATCAGCCACTGTATCGGCACTAAGACGCAGATTATTTATGTAAACTGGCTCAGGATGTTGGCCCGCTCTTCCCGGCCTGTGGCCTGGAAACCCGGCCTCCGTGCAGAAGGATTACCATCAGCCTGACATCTTGGATCCGTGAACAGATCCACTTGCTCTCCAGAATAATGCCTCTGTAGGAGCCAGCAGCATGTCGGCACGTCTCACACAATCAGCCGCAAGTCACAGGAGTCAGGCGAAGCTCGGCCGCGTCCGCAGACGCCTCGTCGAGGAAACTGGCCGCGGATCCGGCCAGCGCCTCTGGGCTCCGTTGTTCCTTGGTCACGGCCAAATGTAATGATCACGTCGCCTCCCGGCCGGATGCTGCTTCCACCCGCCGGATCACAAGTTCAAATCATTTCACAGTTGGCAGCGCCGGCAGTCATTCAGCGGCCTGTAGTCTGGATGGGAGGAGCGGCGGCGAGCTAACGCTCCTCTTCTACAGTGGCTGGGGGCCACATGCGATCTGATGGGGCCCGGATGGGGCCCCGGCTCTGCAGCATATTAAAACTGGTGATAAGATGAGACGGATGCATCTGGTTGCAGCTCCTTCAGCTGGAACGCAGGAGTTTATCGGGAAGCGGAGCCGTTAAGGAGCTAATTCTCCCTCTGCAGATGTGATCTCAGTCCGACGGGATCCAAACACGAGTCGAGCTCAGGTCAGCGAAAAAACATTTCATCACAAACTGAAACATCCTCAGCAGCTTGAAGGAACATTTCTGTGTATCATCGTTTCCTCCTCGGCATGAAGATGAGATGAGAAGCTGTTTCATTTTCTGTTTGCTTCACTGCAGAGGAAAAATGTAATCATTTTAAAACCCGCTGCGCTAGAGCTAACGCTAACCTTCTGACTTGTTTCTGTTCTGGGTTTTTATGTATCTGGACCAAAATGTTCTGATCATTACCAGGTTTTATTCAGTTCCAAAATACTCTGTCATAAAAAAGGGATAAATATCCAGTGATATTAACATCATAACTCAATTATCCAGGTTTCTTAGTGGTTGTGAATGGTGATGCTGTGGGCCAGAAGGATCTCCAGTAGCAGTCTTAGAAGGAACATGAAAAGGCCTCTGACTGAAGACTGTTGCTGGATGACTAACAGCTATCAGCTCCATGTCCTGCTGACTCATCAGCTGCTGATCCACTTCCTTGGTTTTTGCTGCTCCTCTTCAAACTTGCCTGTCTGTTTGGTTGGAATGATGCTGGAGTAGGGGATGATGCTGGAGTAGGGGATGATGCTGAGTAGGGGATGATGCTGGAGTAGGGAATGATGCTGGAGTAGGGGATGATGCTGGAGTAGGGGATGATGCTGAGTAGGGGAATGATGCTGGAGTAGGGAATGATGCTGGAATAGGGGGATGATGCTGGAATAGGGGGATGATGCTGGAGTAGGGGGATGATGCTGGAGTAGGGAATGATGCTGGAATAGGGGGATGATGCTGGAATAGGGAATGATGCTGGAATAGGGGGATTATGCTGGAATAGGGGGATGATGCTGGAATAGGGGGATGATGCTGGAGAAGGGAATGATGCTGGAATAGGGGATGATGCTGGAGAAGGGAATGATGTTGGAATAGGGAATGCAACAGTCGAGTTATCCCATGGTTACTGAACGGTCGATGACCTGATAATACAGTTAGCAGTTTAGTGCCTCAGTCATCCAGTTTTGTCGCCACTGTGAAATACTTTTCATTTTGCCTGCATTATGCTGAATGTTAAGTTGCGTCTTAGATTCACTCGGTGTCTATGAAGACGTTTTGATCCATGGGAAACAGTGAAAGTCAAACATTTGGTGAAGTTGCAGACAAAACCAAGTGTCTGGTGACATAAGCTCCAGCTGATGCCTTCCTGGGAGTCGGGCTGTTTCAGGGTGACCTGGTTTCATTCTGCATGGCGGATCCTCACAGCCGGTTCGGCCAGAATGCAGATCTGACCTCAGACTCCGGCTGTCCGTCCAAACCTCCGAACCGCTTATCCCGCTCAGGCTGCTGGAGCCTGACCGCGGCCCGCCGGACGCGGCTGGGTGTGAAAACTTTCTGCATCACTGGATTGAAGCTCAGCTCGGTGTCGGAAGCAGCTCCGCTTCCTGCAGCATGTCTGGCGGAGCATGCTGCCTTCCTGATGGCGTCGCCTCTAATGAGCGAGCAGAAATGTGTTCGCAAGGCTGCTGCAGGTCTGATTTCTCTGTTTTCACAGCTTCAGTGTCTTTCTGCTTCTCCAGGACGGATCCGACCCCAGAGCCACCACAGCCATCATGTCGCGGCTTCCTGCCCTCCTCCAGCTGCTTTGCTTCCCGTCCATAGTTCCTCCTCCGTGAAGCTCCGGTGGCCGACGCTCAGAGCGCCGGACGCGGCGGCTGCTGCTCCGCCCAGAGCCACAGGAACGAGAGGGTGGCCCCGTTCCTGGTAAACACACCGCGGTGCCGACTAATGAAGCATTTAGAGGAGACCCCACCTGCGCCGTCGAGTTGTAATCTCTGAAGCCATTTTGCATACAATTATCATCCATTTGTGCCTGCAGCGAAAACTCGCAATCTGACACTTGAGCAGCAGACATGCTGGGAGGAGAGAGGAGCGCAGCACAAAATCAGCGCCGGAAAATGATGCAGATTTGTTTATTCTGATGAGGCTTTTTGTTCTGGATTTTACTGGAATCAGATCCGATTGTTGATCTTTGGGCTCAGAGGAAAAACTCATCAATTCAGTTTGTCGGGCCAGAAATGATCTTTGGTTTAATTTAAAATTAAATAAATGACTTTTTACCAAGACAATTCTTTTTGTCTTTTTTTCTTCAATATTTTGATTAAGTTTAAAATTTCCACATCGTCATAAAAAAACACTTTTCTTCTATTTCATTTAAAACAATTTAATCCACTCAAATGTTTTCATATTTTGTTACGATAAACTTCACTGAAATCTGTAAACACCTAAAAGCTCCTCAGAAACTCTGATGGCTCCTCTTCAACAGTCTTCCTCATCTGAGGTTCAGCCAATCAGCAGCGAGGAAAAATGAACGCTGCTCCTGGATTGGCTGCTTTCCAAATACCAACCTATCAGACACCAAAGATATCATTTCATTTCTTTTAAATATTTGAGATATGCTCATCAAAATAATCTGGACTCATGTTCCACAGAAGAATACTGAACTGAGGAATTTGGTTTGTTTTTCTATCCAACCCCTTTACTCTGATACCACTAAAACAAATCCAACCGTTGCCTTCAGCGTCCAGCTGCATGCAGGTTTAGGATCAACAACATGCCGAGCTGTGAGCATCTCCGGACCTGTCCACCAACTGGACACGGAGACACAGTGGACCTGTAGGACGTCCAACTGAACCAACACCAGAACCGACGGC
>NW_015113625.1:20786-27282 GCF_001443285.1 Poecilia latipinna | reverse complement strand
ACGGCCAAGAGACAAAACATGGAAACATTCAGGGGGAGAGACGGCTTCGAAAACTCAAACATCAGTTTTCTGAGGGTTTTACAGACAAAATGTATTTCACAAAACAGAAACAGAAAACTTTCAACCATCTCCTCCAAACAGGCGAAGGCAGATTCATCTGCATCCAAACAGGGTGGGTTGTGTTTGTTGGGATCTGTTTTTGGGTGGATTCAGACTGAGGACTGAAACCGGATTCAGGCCAAAGCGGCGACAGCTGAAGCTGAGGGATTGATTTCCCGTCAGGTGAGCAGAACAGCTCAGACGTGAGTCATCCTCTGCAGTGGAGACGGCAGGATTGATTAAAATATTGTTTCCATCAGGCAACAAGAGGCAGACTTTCTGTCTAGTTGAGGTCGCAGTTTTGTAGCAAATTCATTTTCAGACAAAAAGAGGTGCAGGTCTGAGATAATCTCCTAAATATCTGAATTATCTGATTGAAAGATGTTAAGTAGTGAATTAGCATTAAAGAAGTGAAATCTGAGAGTCAAACGTGTCCGACTCACAGCAGCATCATTTTCACAAAGATCTGCTGGGAGACATTATGTCATCTCAACATTAACCAGGATGAACTGACTTTGTTCATCAGGACTCATTCACCGTCGTCCTGCAGTGAGAAGGTCTTGGGTTTGAATCCCAGCCTGGAGTTTGGATTTCCTCCTGTGGATTTTCTCTGACTTCCTCCCTCCATCCAGAAACACGACTGTGTGGTTACTGGACTCTATCGCCTTTAGGTACCGCTAGCATCCTCCTGCTAGCGGTAGGCTAGTGCTTTTATTTTGGTTGTATTTACCCAGAATGCCCTGCGCTGTAGTCCACTTCCTGCTTTTGGAGCGGTCTCCGGTCCACTTGGCACATTCAAACCAAACCCAGACTGAATTTAGAGGACCAGAGGTCAGAGGTCGGTTAGCCTTCACACCTCACCAACCGGACCGGACTTTCTAGAGAAACGGACCGGAGTTGGGTAAAAGCGGACTGAACTATGTTGGTTTGAATGAAGTCTTAGATTACAGAAATGTTTTAACACCCGATATCAACTTTATCCATAAATCACTCAACACATGCTTTTAATGTGAAGGTTTAGTCTCTAGTAAATGTTTCATAAAGATGGCGGCGTTAAAATCTTTAGTCAACATCAAGTCTCAAATCTAGTCCAGCTCCTGTTAGCATCCTGGTTGGTAGCATTAAAGAATATAAAAAATAATTATTTATTATGTTCTGGTTTGAATCTGATCCATCAGAATCAGAAAAGATATTTTCCAAATCATAACAGCTGTGCTGACCGAGGCGTTTCCACGTCCGGTTCCGACCCGTCATCAGCCTCCAACGCTCAGAGTACCGACACCTTTACAGGATCAGTATTGATACGTTTCTATCTGATCAGTATTGATAGGTTTCTGTCTGATCGGTATTGATAGGTTTCTGTCTGATCAGTATTGATACGTTTCTATCTGATCGGTACTGACAGGCAGAGCGGTACTGAAGCCAGTCTCAAGCGGATCCGGTCCATTTCGTTGAGCTTCCTCGTGTCTCTGCCGGCCGTTGCGCTGCTGACATCATTCCAGGCGGCGCTGCCCGCGGCCTCCCAGCTGAGGATGACGGAGGAGCCTGACTCATTCATGACTCGGCTTTCTGAGCAGGTGAACTAATGCGCATTAAACTCGGCGTACGGTTCATTAGCACATGGGATAAAAATACTTTACAATTAAAAAACTATTATTCCTTCAATAAAGGTGCTGAAGATGATAGTTTAGCCTTTAAAGCCACTTAGCTTCTTGTTAAACTCGTTTTGTGGTTCAGCTGGTTCTCCTGTCCACAGTTCCTCTGAATTATATCTTCTGTGCCAATCTATTAATATGCCTGAAACTATTCATGTTCCCCCAGTTTTCTCCTGTGGATTCTCAGCTTTCACATCACCCGACCTCCAGAAAATCCAGTCTGTTCTTCACAAGCTTACGTCTCCTCTGCAGAGTCGGCCATCTTTAATTACATTAATCAAACGATGCAGCCAGCAGCGAGGCGGTCAGGAAGTCTGCTGACGGACGTTTGTGCTGCAGCGTTTAGAGAAACCAGTGATCGATCCCAACATGATGCCACACTGCTGCTGGAAATGGCAGGAGAGAGGTTATGACGTCACCATCAGCACTGTTAGACAGGAAGTAGTTCGGTTCATTAACCTGAAACTAGGCTGAAGGTTTCTACTGTGGAAACTATGAACAGAAATGAACATGTGTGTCTACAGGCTTTATGTTTCGCAGCATCTCTCTACCAGCTGCTTCTGGACGTGGAGCGTTCCGACTCTTCGTCCGTCCATCAGCTTCACGCTCTTATAAAACGGTCAGATCCACAGAATGCAGTCAGTTTCTGTTCCTCCAGACGTTAAACAGATTCTGTCCGTGTCGTCGTCGGGATGGACGGAGGTGTCCATGTCACAAAGTCAGAGTTTCTGTGGGGAATCTGTGGGGAGCAGCAGGATTTAACTACACCCTAACTCCACCGTGACGATCCGTTATAATAACTTTAGTTCACAGGGTTCCGATATGGTCAGCGTAATAATCTGCCTCCTGGAGGCGCAGCTGTCCAGGGTGAGAGTATAACTGAAGGAACAAACGTCCAGACAGGAGATCACAGCAGGACCTCAGACAGGCTGAACAACAGATCTGTGTCTGAGCTGTCAGAGTTTATGACTGACGTTCCTGTCAAAGTTGGGTTTGACTTTAAAAACCATGAAATGGTTGAAGTTCTGGTCTGAAGCTCACATCTTCACACGCTGGTTCTGTCTGGGTTCTCCTGCTTCCTCTCAAGGTCCAACAACACGACGCTCTGGTTCCTGATGTTTCCCAGCTGCCCTGAGCAACAACGCTGACAACTTTAACTTTCCTTTGGCATAAACCCAGATCCAGAGTCAAACACGTGACTTAAGAACCGGATGAATCGTTTGTTCTGGTGTCTGCTCCAACGTCTCTGCTTGCAGACCGACGCTCCTCCATGGTGTTGAACGAAACCCAGAGCCTCGACAGAAACGCCGCCCAGCTTCACGCATCGTCGTTACTTATGGTGAAGCAGAAACGGGCGGAGCTCAGCGGCCTGTTGGTGAACACTCAATGATCTCCTTGTTTCAGTAAAGATCCCATCATGTTTCCATCCTGACTGCCAACATGTTCTCATAACGATGTGGATCAACTGCTGTGGAAAATGACTGAAAAACTAAATTATTTGTCTCCACAGTGGCATGTTGCAGAGCTGCATGCTAGAGGTTGCCATGATCTCCTTCATAGATCACCTGGATTCATTTAGATCACCTGGATTCATTTAGATCACCTGGATTCATTTAGATCACCTGGATTCAATTAAACAAGTTGACTCTGGTTGATGTGATCTGATATTTTAGATTAAAGGAGGCTGAACATTAGTGGCTTTATTTTCAGATTTCAGTTTAAGAAAAGAGAATTACATTGAAGTTGCAGTTACAACATGGAAAATGGTTGAAATAAAAACGTACTTTCACTTCTGCTGAATCTTCCATCATGTCCAGTCATGGACGCTCTGAAGGATTTCATTCAGAGGAACTTTAGTGGGAGATAAGTGACGATAACACTCATCTACGCTCCACGGAAAGCAATTTTAGCACTTGCACATCTGAAGATTGCGTAATTCTTCACACTCGTGTTTACCCTCAGAGTTTGTTCTGTTAAGCTTTTCTGAAACAGTCGTGGTTGGTAAGCAAATTTGCCATGCTCCACCTTTTTTGTTCATTTCTCTTTCAACTTTGCGCATTCATCAGGATGTTTGTTTTAAGGATTACATCCTGATTGGAAGCAGCTTAAAGGAGCCGGATCCAAATCAGGGAAGCTTCAAGCGTGGAGTAAAACTGGTAGACAACTGTTGATGAAGGTTAAAGGTTTTCTCAGGAGCTTCTAGTCGTGATCTTATACGTTTGAAAATACAAAGCGACGTATTTACAGGCGGCTAAATGAGTGCCTGAGTAGAAATGGACTGTATGTACTTGAGGTTTGAGCTGAGGAGCTTTAATGCGGGAGCTAACAGGAGCCGACCTTCCTTACAGTGAGCTCTTCAGATGAGATTTCTACAAACAAACAGGCTCTGTATAATGCATGAGGCGCGGCTGGATGAGGAGGGTTAAGAGCCCGACTCTGTGTGTGTCAGGATGCCATGAATGAATTTCAATTATCAGGCCGGCCGTGTGATTGGACGACTTGTGGGATGCTCAGTGTGTGAGTTTCATGTAACCGGCCTAATCAGGTTCATTAGCCGCCATTTAGCGGACAGCGGCGATGAGGAGACGAATCAGCTCACATTGTGCGTTTGGCGGCTGCAGGTTTGTGCGCCGAGCGGAGGACCGTGAATCAGCCTCATGGAGAACGAGGAGGAAATTGCCACTTTGGCAAATACGGCGCTGACTTAAAATGACCTGATCTCGGCCAATCAGAGCGCTAATGGGCCTGAAAACTGCAGCAACTAACAGTTTACCAGACACAGCGGGCGGGTCACGTGGAAGGTCACGCTGCTGACTGGAGGTCGTCTGAAGGTTAACTTCACCAAACTGGATTAGAACATGGATTCTGTTCATTTCTGACAGGTTTTAAACCTGGACCCGATGCGGTCCACAGCCGTCCTGCTGCTGGTTCTGACCAGATCGCAGCAGCTGGTTCAGATCGGACCTGGGTTGGAAATGTGTCCAGTTCTGTGGAACAGCAGATTTTCATAATTTTGCGTTTTTTTGTTGGTTTTTTTACACATATTTTAACTCATTTGTCTTTTTCTCTTTTTGGGTTTAGTGAATGTTATTGAAGAGGTTTTATAATTTTTCATCTGGTCATTTTTCAGACTTTCTGGTTTGGCTTTTAACTAATTTTATGCTAGTATTTCATATTTTAGCTGTTTTTGTCAGATATTTTTGATGCTCTGTTTGTTTCTGACTGGCTGGGCCCAGATGTCCTCCTGAATGCTGTTTCTTTATTTTGCTGTAAAATGACCAACCTGTCCTTCATGGTGATTTTCTTTGGGCTTTTCAGTCAATCTGATAGCAACGCATTAGGAAAAATGCCCGTTGGTGTAAAAACTGTAAAAGTGTCTGGAGTAGAAAGTGACTCTCTTCACCTGGAGGCGTTTCTCCAGGCTGACAGTGAGTCTCACTTTGTGGAGTTTTTTATTCTGTTTTTGCCGTCAGGAGTGTATTTGTAAAATATGAGCAGAAAAAAACATTTTTGGTCAAAAATGTTCAGCAAAACTGACTGAGGTGCTACTTTGGTTTTGGTTTGATAATAATGCTAAATCTTCACTCACCTCAGGATGCTGCATGCTTGAGTTGACGACATTGCAGGGAAGTTGTCCGTATTAATATTATTTATATATTGTGGCGTCACTAAAAATAAAACGCCTGATGAATCTGGAAACTGATTTATTCCACCTTCGTTCCAAAATTTTAAAAAACTATATAAAATATGTGTGCATCAAAAATGTGTCTCATTTCTTCACATTTAAATTCAAATAAAATCTGTCTTTAGTTTTGGTGAGACTTGATTACATTTTTAATTGAGTTAATTACAGGAATCACATTTTATTCAAAAACTAACATCATAAGTAACATTTTCAATCCAAAAAGCCTTTTTGCTGCTAAATTAATCCATAAATGGACTTATGTCTATTTATATCAACAACAGAAATATTTACAGCTTTAATCTGATCTTCAACCATCTGATGGAGCAAAGAGTTTCAGGAAGCTCTGACCATTCATGGAGCTTCTTTAGAAATGTGGATGCTAACATTAGCATTAGCTGCTACATGTTTAGCATTCAGATGCTATTTCGCTTGAATAGCTTCACTAATAGGCTAACTCCTTTAGCACAAATTGAACATCATTTTCTAAAAACGTAAAAAAGCTCAGAAAGTTTTAGATTAATATCAGAAATTTTCTAGAATATTTTTTTAAATCAAAATTTTTTCTAGAAGATTTCTTATATTAATCTCAAAATTGTTAATTTGTTTTTAGCAAATATTTGACTTTTTTGGCGGTAATATAATCCTCCTTTTCCGTCTATTATGGTCCTATTATGCTGTTGTGTAAAAGAGAGGCGTGTTCATGTATGAATGTTTATGAAGTCAGATAAATCTGATGTTTTTATCCGTTTCAGATAAAACCAGATAAGGTGTTTTTAGGAAGCTGCAGTCTGACTCCTCTTTTGGACCGAACCGACACGAAGCATCATCCAGCTGGAGAGACGATGACGTCACAACCAGAATTCATCCGTCTGAGATTTAAAGTTTCACTCTGAGTTCATGTGACAAACAGAAGCTGGAGAGGCAGAAACAGGCCAGAGATTCCTTCACCTGGACCCGACACTCGGACTCTCCTCCATTTACACTCATGCTCTGCAACACACAGACACACACATACGGACACACACACACGGACACACACACACACACACACACACAC
>NW_015113625.1:13192-14732 GCF_001443285.1 Poecilia latipinna | reverse complement strand
ATCCATCCAACCATCCATCCATCCATCCATCCATCCATCCATCCATCCATCCAACCATCCATCCAACCATCCATCTTTCTCCACAACTCTTCATTCTTAAAATGCAGTGAATTTACCGTAAATCCACTGAGAGCATCTGAAAGTTTCAGCAGGTGTACATACTGTCATGATTTGTCTGGTTGTGGTGGTGAGGATGAACGCTGAGACCCAGATGATGAAGATGAATTTAATGATGAAGCTCAAACAGTCCAATACAGGCAACACGGCAGAGAGTTAGCACACAGCTAATTAGCACTGATACACAGAAGACTGAAAACGAGAGCTGAGGCCGACACAGGACTTAACCAGTTCTACTGTGACGACGGACAGACTGACGCTGACAAAGACCACAGTAGACGAGGATCCGACAAGAGACGGAGACAACAGGTGGACTTAAATACACACGGGGTAATCAGGTAACTAGACACAGCTGGGATCAACAGGAAGACGCAGAAACACCAGAGACTCAGGACAGAAACTGAACACAGAAAAACCTTAAAATAAAAACAGAAACACGGATCATGACACAAACTTAACTCTTTGCTAATGACTCAACATTTGTTCTTAATGCGCTTGGTCACATAATTAACTTCAACACCAATCTAGTCCCTTCGCTGAAGCATCCAGGCAGCTTCAATCAGACTAATAAGATGATTCAAAGCTGAATGAACTGAGAAGAAAAACATCATCAACATTTAAAGGTTTTAATTAGATCAGAGAAACTCGAGAACACAAAGAAGGTCAGGAAGATAAAGAACACCGAGAGGAGAAAAGTTACGACGGCTGAGAGAAAAGGATCGAAGTCACAGCAGAGAAGGAAGTAAAGGAGGAAAAGACAAAACAAATGAAAGAACAAACTGAATGAAAGGCAGGAGGGAAAGTAAACAACAGATGAACCAGGAAGTGGAAAGAGTTAAAAAGATTAAAAATAGGGAAAGAAAACAGGAAATGTGAGTAAGTTCATAAAGGAGCAGAATCCTGTTTTCATGAAACTGAAGGAAAGAGGAAGAAACAGGAGGAGGAAAAAGAGAAAAAACAAGAAAAGTTGGGAAATAAATGAAGATATGTTCAATAAATGAGTTTATAAATATGCCAAACTAAATGAAAATCCATAAATAATTCTCAATGCAGAGTAAACAACATCCTGCATCAGATTTTATGGGATTTGATTAATTATGTTATGAATAAATATAAAATAGAGCCTAATGCTGCTTCTAACCGGCTTCCTGACAGGATGACCTTTAACCTCTGATCAACTTCCTGTCCCTGCTGCACTCCCACAGGATGATGCTGCCACCACAACAACTAGCATTTACAGAGCTCATTTTACACAATTATTGTAAAAAATAAAACAAAATAAAACACATGGAGTTAAAGAGGAGTGAATCATTTGGTGACGAGCGAATTGGCAGGAGGAAACACGTTTGTCTGTCTGCAGTCTGTCTGTCTGTCTGCAGTCTGTCTGTCTGTCTGCAATCTGTCTGTCTGTCTGTCTGTCTGT
>NW_015113625.1:0-8305 GCF_001443285.1 Poecilia latipinna | reverse complement strand
CTCAGACCTGCAGACGGACCTGCAGCCGGATCTGCAGCCGGACCTCAGACCTGCAGCCGGACCTCAGACCTGCAGCCGGACCTGCAGCCGGACCTCGGACCTGCAGCCGGACCTCAGCCCTGAAGCCGGCCCTCAGACCTGCAGCCGGGCCTGCAGCCGGACCTCAGACCTGCAGCCGGACCTCAGACCTGCAACCGGACCTCAGACCTGCAGCCGGACCTGACCCAGTGTAACATTTCGGGCCCCTGCCCGTGGCCCCTCCTCCCATGCCGGGCTGAGCAGAGTGCAGGTGGATCGGTTTGGACCTACCGTAGGACATGGGGACGTCCAGGTCCCCCTGCCAGGACATCTGACCCGATTCGTCGATGGATTGCTGCGCTGTTGAAACACAAACAGGTTTCCTGTTCAGGACTTTTTCCCAATCCGACAAAATCTGGTGAATTCAAACTGAAGAGAATAAAAACAGCCTTGCTGCCTTTCACACTGTCGGCCCACAAACTGGACGTGTTACTTTGTCTTTAGAAGTTTGTGTAAGAACTTTGCAAGATGTCACTTCAAGCCGCTGCAGACTGAGATGTCCAAGTTTCATTATGGAAAACAAAAGCCACATGGACGGTTTGTGTTCCTGAAGCAAACAGGAAGTCGCTGTGGAGCAGGAACGTCGGGATGCGTTACCTTTCAGGTGGCTCCGGCCCAGAGTGACGAACCCAGAGGAGATGAAGTTATGCATGTCCGGTCCGCCGGGCCGCAGGGTGTCCTTCCCATAATGCCCTGGGAACAAACACATCAACAGATTATTACGCTTTCATTTTATGGCATGTTAATGTAAATATTTTTTAACAATATCTAACTGTTGCATATTTAAAAAATGCTAAAATAATTATTTTGTCTGAATTGGGGTTGAGATTAATAACAATGACTACAACAGTAACGGGAAGATGAGCATTAAATTCAGATTTATTCTGCTGCATTTTTTTTTTATACTTCATAACCCAACAGTCTCAGGTTGAAAGTTCAGTTTCTATTTGCTGAATTAATGCCAGTTAGCATCACATGAGTGATAAATTAATAAATCAGAAAACACTGAGCTGTGTCAGCCACTGCAAGCATTCAGTATGCTGAGGTGAGGGAGTTCTTCACCGGGGCAGACAGGGGGTATGCATAAAATAGCATGAGATTAACCAATGTTATATAATGCTTGGATATTTTGCAGCATTACCAAAGAAATGTATAGCAGTGAAGCCTGAGTTGTTACACCCTGAGGTTTTCATTTAAAAAACAAAAACAAAAACCAATGGCACCCTGAGCTGGAAATCCAAATGGAAATGGAGGTTTGATACGAAGCTCCTGGTTCACAAACAGGTGAGAATCAAACGGTGAACAAAGAGAAGTTAAAGAATCAGAATGTAACAGATGAGATTTATTTATTTTTAAAGCTACAGTCTTAAATTCCTTCCTGCAGTTTAATGGGAAGCCAGATGAGAATGCTAACCAGGGCTAGCGTGGCGCTACAGATGAATTCACTCTAAGGTGGGAATATTGAATCATCAATATTTATTACCAGAAATGCAATCAGCATATTTCAGAGCTGTCATATTCCTCCCGGTCAATCCTGCGTTTTTCTGACGTTTAACAGTTTTTAGCTCAGAGAGGGAAATATATCGGCTGTTTTTTTAAGAATAAATGTGGCTAAAAACCAACAAATAAGAGCGAGCTTTTGTTTTTGGTTTTCTTTGTGTCTGCTGCTCCACAGCACTGAGGGAAAGTGACAGAGTGGCTGGAAGGAGCTGCCTGGACAGAAGCAGCTCAGAGCTGATCATAAATCTGGACCTGAGAGCAAATTAAAAACCAAAAGAGGAGAAAAAATTTAAATGCAAGAAGGTCCATGTAATCACCGTTGAGTTTTTCCAGTCTGATTTAACCAGTTTACCAGGAGCCACTGAGAGCAGTGGATCTGGGATCGAACCGCAATCCAAACCACCATGAGGGAAACGCCTGGGAGCGTCCGGCCTCCCCCCTCATACCGTTTTTAATAAAACACAGACCATGATTAAAAAATTATTACCGTCAACACCACAAGTTTTAATTAAAAATAATAATAACAAACATTAAAAGCTTCATTTTGATCACTTCCAACTTCAGGTGTATATTCTCAAAGGAAAGATGAAATCATGTTGACTTCATCCTAATACATGAATTATTCCCAGGTGGAAACATGAACGCGTCATGAAAACGACGCTGCAGAACGCCGAATGTTTCCTCGGGAAAACGTTCAGACGGTTTCCTGGTCCGACACGTGACAACAGGTCACCAGAAACTGAAAACAAACTTCTTAGAAAACATATCATGAAAATAAGCTTCTGGCCTGACTCGTCTGGTATTTCATATTCCTAATGATAAATCTGTGTTTCCTTTAGGAAACAGAAGGTGGAAAATATGCAAGAGTGACCCGATATTCAGCTTTGGCAGAACATTTTTGCTTCTAGAGAAGATGTTTTGAATTTTATCTGGGAACAAATCCAAGGAAACGGCTGGCTGGTTTTCCAAAGCAGTGACTAAAATCCACTGTAAGAGCAGCAGCTTCCAGAAACGAGACAAAACGTCTGAAACCCCAGCAGAACGCCTCCCACTGATCCCAGTACAGAAACCAGTATGAGCTGCAGGGAGGATCCCAGTCTGGGAGCGTTAGCGGACGCTGCCTCCAAACCACAGAAGAAGGAGGATTTCATCAGCATCAGGCAGATCAACGCCTTCTCGTGTTAAAAGACAGTTTATTAAAGGTCGTTTATAATGTAAGCAGGTTAAACCTGAGAGTTTCAGAGGTTATTTTTTATTAATTGTTTTTGAGCGCAAGTTTAAACAGACAAAAACAGAACAAGAACAAAACGGACGAAAGGAAGTCAAACCCTGTGGCTCCCAACTGTTTTTACTTTAATAATAAAACATGTTTAAATGTTTCATTTGAACATTTAGCTGTAGGTTTCAGCCCCATGTGACAGAAAAGTACAGCTGAAAAGTTTATATGCAGATTTTAAGTGAACTTTTAAAACGCTACAAAAATAAAGAAGCAAATAAAATGTGTTTCCATCTGCAGGTTGGCGCGAATCAACCAGGATACATAAAGCGTGATGTCATCAGATAAACAGGAAGTAGAAACCAGGATGGAGCACAGGAACGTGGTGCCATCAGATACGTTGTAATTATTCTGGTGACAGAAATCTGACTCTAAAGCAGAAACAGCCGATCAGTCAGGGGAGGTAAATGTTTTATCAGAACGTTTTCAGTGAATCTGTTTCCATCTCTGCGTCGGTTCAGTTTCTGTAAAAACTGCATTTCAAAAGTAAGGAAGTCATTTTGAATTTTGCCATCAACCTTTCCTGAAGTCAAAATGTTCATAAAAACCATGATGGAAAACAGTTACTGCGTCGATCCAAATCAGACCAAACTTGTTTTACGTCAGAATTACAAACCTTATTTCTATTTCCTAAAAGCCGCAGTCATCAAGCCTGACTTCACGTCCTGAAGCCTCTCCATGCTGAGGATTATTTTCCATCTGGACCCAAACTTTAACTTCCTGCTGGTGTTTTAGATGCTGCTTCAATAGTTCAACATTTTGTTGTTTCCTCCTGATATTTCATGAAGTTCTCCAGTTCCTCCTGCAGCAACACGACCCAAAATACACCAAACACTTTCAGCTGGAGGAGAAGATGGTTTGTCAATGTCTCTTTCCCTCCCAACATGCAGACCTAACTTCTCTCTGTCACTAAATATTTTTAAAATATTTCCCAGATGTGAATCATTTCTTATCCTGAAGTTATTATTCTGTTTCCATGTCTCACTCGAGCGTTTTTTATAGAAACAGAAAAATTTTCCATGTACTTATTTGATCAGTTGTCACTTGTAGTAGTTTTTATATTTTGAAATGTCATGAATTTGCTTTGATTCAGAATGAATGAGTCTGTTTAAGATAAAGCACTAATTTATTGAGTTTCTGTCTCCAAATATTCATATTCTATGTTTTAGTCTTCCTCAAAAAACGATTCGTGTTTCAGGAGAAACCCGTCGGCTGTGATAAATATTTCTTCACTTCATCAGTTCTTTGTTTATAAAATTGCTAAAATGTGTGATGTGAGTCACGTCTCTTCATTAGCACCTCAGATTCAAACACACTCATTACGTCAGCCTGCTGTTGTCTCAACAGTAGCAGGACAGAAAGATGCACTTTTTAAAATCCTCTAAAATCCTCTTCCTTTAATATTTCATTAATTTTTATTTATGGTTTTCTGTTGAATTTGGCTCAGTCATTTTATCAAAACGTTGGATTAGGAAGAATTAAAATGATTCGTTATAAATCAGTTTCTGGATTTTTCTGCTGTAAATTCTTCAGATGCTGGAGTTTCATTTTCCTCCTGAAACTCTGCAGTTTGCTTTGGTGTTGTTGTTGTTCAGCTATCAGACTAAAAGGTAACATTTAATAAGAATTACATTACTACTTTACATGAGTTAGAAAAAATACAGCAATAAAAACCCGGGAAAGAATTAATGTCTTAATCTGAAGCACGCCGAGCGTTTGGGGTTAACTAGTTAGATAACATATCTCTGATCTGAAATCTGAACAGAATAAACACATTATTATTATTATTATTATTACTACTACTATAACCCCAGGGCTCTGTGTTTGCCTGTTTGCTGGTTTTGTTCTGTAAATGTTGTGTCCGGCCCCCTGCTGTGTGCAGCTCTGATGCTAACCCACCGCCTGCTAACGTCCAGCTGCTCAGAGGATTTCTAGAACTTTCTTCTTCAGTTTTGTCTTCAGAAACTCCAGATTTACATGAACTGATGTAACCAAAGATAACTCACAGTATAAGCAAACTGATCAGCACCGTTTTTTTAACGGCTTCATCCTTGGAAAAAAAGGAAATAACCAAAATGTTACAATCAAAGCCTTTTCCTTCCTTCATCCTGTTGAGATTTAGTGACGACACTTTCGGCTCAAATTGCTGAATAAACTTTAAATCTGACCCATTAGTGTCTCCCTCCGTCGTCGCCTCTAAACGGAGCGCTGCTAAGTGACGTCATCCTTCTTCTGCGCATGTCCGGCGCATTTAACAACCAGGCAGAAAATAAAAACAGATTTCTATTAAAACATTTTTTAAAAATCTGATTTGAGAATCAAGACCTGCCGTAAGCGCAGCAGGATACGTTACTTTCTTCATTCCAGTTTAACCAGTTTAGTTTCAGGTTAAATAATTCATGTTGCTGTGGAAACATATTAAAAAGCTCCCGGTCTGTGTTGCATCATCTCATCAGGTCAATGTTTGAAGCAGCTGCTGATGAGGAGAATGATGATAATGAATCTGGGACGCCATTCTGGGTCAGTCAGGAAGTCCGCTGATCCCAGGAGCCGATCCGGAGACCGGCCGGAGAAAACCAGAGAAACAACGGAAAAAATGGCTGAATTACCTCCAGACTAGAGATTCTATTAGCCACCGAGATAAACGGAGGAAAATCAGCCTAGAACCGATAATTAGTGGACTAAAGCAGAACCAAGAACCATTTATTTCTTATTTATTGCCATGAAAATGAGGGAAACGAATCAATAAAAGTAGGAAAAGATGCAGCAAAAGAAAGCAGGTAAAGTTTTCAGCACCAGATTATCGTGCATTTCTGCGTCCAGCTCGTTTGAACCTGATGAATCTGCTGGTTTCCTACCGTGGTTGGACGTCTTGGTGTGGACCGGAGTGTAGTGGTTCTTTGAGCTCCTGACCGGCGTCTCGTCTTTGGGAGAACCATCAATGGCCGCCATGTTTTCATGCTCAAACTGCGAAGCTGAAACCGGGCCTTGCTGCCTCAGGATGTCCGCCAGCGCTCTGAAAGGAAATCACACATTTCATTGTGTTTTCGTTGCTTTTCTGTCTGCTTGTTCTGTCTGGCAGAGCAGGATTTAAAATGACAGGATGAAGCAGGAGGAGAAATAAGACGCTCCACCTGATAACGTGGCAGCAAATGTTGCTTTAACAACAAAGGATAAAACACAGCTAGCATGTAGCCTCGTTACTGCAACAGTTAATTATCCCTCCTCAAAGCACAGCCCGTTCAAAGTTAACATTTATCAATAAATGACTTTTTAAACTTTTCTGAATATGTAAACCTGGAATATTTGGTTTGAGACAATAAAACATTTTCTTAAACTTGTATAAAAATGTGCATTTTACACTTCAGCTCACAAACTAAACCTTAGTGATTAATCACAGAGATGAACCTGATGACCTTTTAATCGAATGACAGGACTAGTACATACAAACGATTATAAATTCCCTTATTTCAAATGTAACGGAGAAAGAGATAAAGGCCAATATCAGAAATCTGCCTCCAGACTTTCAGAAAGAGAAAACAGAAAACTGAGAAACCACAGCGACAAACAAAAAGTGCAAATAAATCCATAAGAACTTGAACTTCACTGAAAAGTCAAAGAACTCGTTAAAACAGAGACATGTTTTAATGTCTGGGAGGAAATCCTGACGACAACCAGAGGTTGAGTGGAATTGGGTTTTCAGTAAAACCGAACAAAAGCAGCAGAAAATGACTCTCCTTCTCATGAAGCGTGACACGAGGAAAAGTAACGCCCAGATTCCCAAAGCCGCGCCGACAGGCTCTGCGTTTCCTTAAAGGAAATAAAAAGGGCAGCCTAACTGTGTCAATGTCAGCCTAATGCAAACACACAGTCCACTTCTCCATAACTTGGTGACTTTGGGAGATATTGGGAGTATTAATAGCATTTCCCTTCCAGGGCGAGCTCACTTTCGCCGTTTCCTTTTTGCAGACGGAGACGACCTGATTTCCTCGGTCCCAGCTGACTGCCGCGTCGCCACGCATCGCGCTGAAGAATGGAGACAAACCAGGAAGATGGAAAAGCCACTAAACAGGTTTTCATCCTGTGGAGCTGCTTGGGAGCCGCGTTTGAAACGAAGCGATCCCAGGAGTTCGTTTCCTCTTCCCTTCTTTCCACCTCATTGATTCTTCCATGTTTAAGTCAGATTTAGGGCTGGACTTTGACTAGGCCACTGAAACACCTTGTTTATTTCTCATTCAGACTTCCTGCTGACTCAGTTTGGGTCAGCCGACTGTAGGACGGAGCGGCAGGAGAGGAGGTCAAGGTCACCATGAACCCTCAGCATGAGGCGTTCAGGTTCGGCGTGAGGCGTTCAGGTTCAGAGTGAGGCGTTCAGGTTCGGCGTGAGGTGTTCAGGTTCGGCGTGAGGCGTTCAGGTTCGGCGTGAGAGGTTCAGCGTGAGGCGTTGAGGTTCGGCGTGAGGCGTTCAGGTTCGGCGTGAGGCGTTGAGGTTCAGAGTGACGCGTTCAGGTTCAGCGTGAGGCGTTCAGGTTCAGCGTGAGGCGTTCAGGTTCAGCGTGAGGCGTTCAGGTTCAGCGTTCATTTTCGGTGTGAGGCGTTTGGGACCAGAAGGTTCCAGAAATCTCGTCGTTTGTTTAAAAGCAGCAGGGGCGGATCTACTGGGGTGGCATGGGGTGGCAGCTGCCACCCCAAACGAGAGCCTTGCCACCCTTGTTGCCACCCCAGCTAGCGACAATGAATTCAATAAATAGTTATGGCAAATCGGACATTAATGGCATGTAACTCTTTTTCCGACAACATTGAATGCAACACAATGTAACCTGACACCTACTGCTAAGTAGCGGGAAGTGCGAGAGATAAAATTAAATCAGCTAATCAACCACCGCGGTGTTCAGGCGAAAACTTAATAATCACAATATAGACATTAAGCCTGACAGCATAATGTAACAGACTGGATGTTCTGTTTTAGTGTTTTTGCTACTTTTTTGTCTGGGAAATGTTTGTTTTTGGTGTTGATTCCCCTGATCGGTGATATCTGCTCTACCTGCTCTTTGACCTGTTGTTTGTCGGTTGCCATGGCAACATGTCATACAGAGCGAGAAAAGGCGGAATAAAAGTTGTTGGAGCTATTTTGTCTTTACTTCTTTGTCCATTTGAATTTTGTTACTTTATTCTTAAATGTCTATTTTTTTGTATTATTTACCGAGTTTGTCTGTAGGTTGATAATTGTTGATTTTATTTATTTTTTGTTTCATTATTTTTCTTATTTATTTTCTAAATTTAGACAGAAAGTAATGTGGTTCAGTCCACTTTCTATAAGCTAGGGGCCTGAAGGACCAGCAGGCATTTGGGTTTGGGGCCGATGGTTTTTAAGAGTGGTAGCATGAGAACAAATGAAAGTTTGAACTCTGTAATTGGTGAAAGAGGAAAATAAATCACCAAGACCAATCA
>NW_015113624.1:220364-227531 GCF_001443285.1 Poecilia latipinna | reverse complement strand
TTATTATTATTATTATTATTATTATTATTTTCTTTTCACTTAATGAATAGCTTAATCATGAGTTCATGAAGGGTTTGCGGTTATTAAGCAGTCTCTATATCTTTTGTCACCAAATAATATTTGTACTTTTAGATCTTTTTAAATCAGTTTTTGTAGCTGTATTTGTTTTTTAAACGGTTTCTAGTTGTTAGTTTAACTATGCAGTCGATCAAAAAGAAAAGTTTTAGGAATAGTTTTAAGAGCAGACAGGGTGTCTGCACTCTACCTTTAGACCCAATCTACCTTTACAAACCTTTTCCAGAGGGAAGTGCTCTGATAGGAACCTTTTGAACAATCAGATGTATGATGGAGCTTGATTGTTCAGAGCTTTACATGTAGAAAGCGCATTAATAATAATAATAATAATAATAAAAGTAAAACAAATGTGGTTAGAGACGCCATTCAGCTGCTGATTATTGTTGACCCTTGGTCTCAAAACGTTTCTGACACAAATGGGGATTTTTACTAAAAGAAACAACAAAAAACACCCAACCCAAACTACCTTATGTTTACGACGCTACAAATGATCTGTATTTTAACCACTTCTTACTTCCTGTCTTGCCACAGGAAGCCTTACTGGAAATCTTAACGTGTGCACAGCGCTTTAACAAAAAATACTTTCCCTGACTTTTTTTGTCATACGTTTCAGATCACTGATACTAGTAAAAGATAACAAATAAAGCAGGTTTTTACTGGCAGCTTTAGCTACTAAGCGAAAAATCTATTCAAACCAAACTAAATGTGCTGAAAAAAGTATGATTGACCAGAAAAACTTAATTAAGTCTTACCTGCAAAACCCAGCCCTGATTTATGAAGGGTCTGTTGACACTTTCATAGATTCCTGTGGCTCAGAGGGAAGAGTAGTCATGTTGCAATTGGGAAATTGTGGGCTTATTTTTAGCTCGCTCCCTTTCCCAGATCAATACGGCCTCGGGCAAGACACTTATCCAGGATGAGCCTTTAAAGAGCCTTTTAAGCACTTTGAGGGTTTGGTACGACTAGAGAAGCAGTGTGGAGGTTCAGCTAATGTTATCTAACCACAAAGTTGGCTCAAAGATCTCAAATGGAAAACATGAAATGGTTTGTAAAACTTCCCAGGACTGACCAGTCCACCACTAGAGTCCAACAAGTTCCTGAGTCTAGGAACTTTGTTTTATGATGCAAAACATTCAAGTGTGTCAACAAAATAAAATACAATAACGCAAGAAATCTGTAATACTTTTACACAGCCTGTATGAAGATTTTTTTTTTATTGTAAAGATCAATTAAATAAAAATTCTGGAAATTGTCCATCTTAATTTCATCAAACTTCAAAGTAACAATGGGTGAACATTGAATTCATTAATTTAAATCCTGTATTTAAACAGGATTTTTGCAGTCTGTACTCTGACTGATATTTTCATACACATAAATCTTAATCTGTTTTTCTTCTCTCTTTTTTTCTCACTTCTAATCTGGAACTGCTTATGACTCTCTCTCTCCGTTCTTCTTCTTTTTTTTCTTTTTTTTTTTTTGTCTTTGTGCGCCTTGGATCACATTCAACACCCTACAGTCAACACAAGACCGGGGCCTTGTTTGTTCTTGTAGAGCCTCGGGTCATACAGGTGTCCTCGATATCAAGTGAGCGCCTGTTTTTAACCGTTTGATGAATCAGATCAAAAATGGCTACGGCTACTGGCAGATCTTAAAAGTACAGCGCCAAAAATCTGTGAAAATGTGCCGTATTTCAAAAGATGAAACTCACAGAGTGCAATACTCCCTGCTTTTATCTCGTGCAGTTTTGATGAATATGTTTTGCAGATAATGGGAATCCAGAATCAAAGTGTTACCAACAAACTGGGTGTGACAAAATGGGTGAACCAGAGATGAGTCTTCTCATTTTCAGTTTTGATTTCCTGATTCAGCTCTTGGTGAATCTGCAAACATTCTTTATCCCAGGTTACATTTTGCATTTTTTTAAATTATTTTCTTTAATAAAACATCTTATTTTAGACCAACTCTGGCTTTCTAATCAACATTTTACGTATTTGCTTAGAACAGTTCATTTGTACATTTCACTTTATGAACTTACCTTACCTTTGCTCCAGTAAACAAAAAGGAGGAAATGCTGCCTCACTTCCTGTATTGATTATTTGCTGCATGTGTGTTACTGAGGACTGGACCAGGTCAAGATGGGGAGAAAAAAAAAGTGTTGCAATTTAACAAAAGTAAAAATTCAGAGTTTTTACTTGCCTAAGTTTTGAATGGGTTGCTGTCAAATGTAATGGAATCTAAATTTGTTTTGTTGCTTGCAGGAAGTCACATCAATAAGTTAATCATTGTAATGTGTAGTCTTTTATGGAGTATCTATTTGGAGATCATTTTTTTGGAATAAATGATAAGTGGTCTGTACTTGTATGGTGCTTTATCAAGTTCAGAGGACTCCACAGTGCTTCACACTACATTCAGTTATTCATCCTCTTACACACACATTCACATGTTATCTGGAAAATTTGAAAACAGCACAAATAAATATACACGTGTATATATATATATATATATATATATATATATGTTTTCATGCAGATCAGCTTTCTAAAATGGTAGGCAAAAGCTAGCATCGCTATGCTGTTTTGCTATGGCTCACTCAAAATGAATCAATTAATTGTGCATAGACAAACATTATACAAACCACTGTGCCTCGCTTCAGATACACCACTGTGTGTACACGTTTGAATCTTTAGGCGTATCTGGTGTCAAAATGCCTGAAGGTTAGCATATTGTCAAGGAAGTTCTTCCTCACTGAACATAAAACCGGTTCGTGTGCTTGTTTACTTTTGTTGGAACTGTTTCTAAACGGTTTTGTTTGCGTACCTCTTTTAGTACCACTGTGTGTCCTACCGGTGACCTTGTAAGAATCAAAGTCAAATTATGAAAGAGGTTTTCAAAAATATTCTTTAAGACATTGCATATTCTTTACTCTCCGTCTCTGCCCACCTGCTGTGTCTGACTCGCAAGATAAAACGTTGCCTTGATCAAAACATAAAATGAAGTGCGTGTCTGATGAAATACTGTGGTTTGACCCTGCAGGGAGACACTTTTGGTAAATGTAAGCTGACACGCAGTTCGAGTTTGTAAGAGAAGCACCACATGCAATATGTCACCATGTTGCGTCTGATGCTAACCTTTTATGAGAAAAAGATAGCGAAAACTCAGAGAACAGTGAAAAGGGTTTGGAGCCGTTTTTTGATTAGTTACATTATAATCTTGACTCTAGATTGAATCAAGGATCATAGATGCACAGACTGATGAGTGATTTATTTATTAATTAGATAAAAACATCTATTTGCAAGTCAGAAACAGAACTGCCTTTGGGCTTTCTACTGTCTGTCACTGAACAGCATAGGTGATTTTTTTTTTTCATTAAACCTTATAAAATCTTGGCAAACGCTTCGCAAGTCTTCCATGCTGAGTACAGATTTACACAGACAACTGGAAAATCCCCCCGTGCAACTGCCACCTCCAGTCATAACTCTAATTGAAACCTTACGCCAGGAACTGCTGCATTTGCTTTTACGGGCCAAATTTAGCAAATGATTTTAATGAGGAGGGCAGAGGCTGTTGGTTTTTTTTAAGAATAAAACTTTAGTGGGCCCTCAATTGAAAACAAGTGCTTCGACTCAGCAGGTTCTGCAACTTCTTCAGGTAGGGACTCATTATTCTTAACATTTTTCATTCATATTAATTTTTTTATGATAACTCACAAAACAAATTCTGAATCTTTTTTTTTTTTATCGTGACATGGAGCAGTTTGAGATATTTCTACTCATCGTGTGAGCCAAAAAAATAAAAAGCAACTCTAGACACGCTTTGATTTTTTTGGAGTCTTTTAAGTCTATCTGTCAAAGCACCCTTGAACAAAATTGCTGTTTTGGGGTAACTGGTGCAACCTGAAACATATTTGCCCCCAGGGCAGCTCTGTTTAGGGAGGGCTCCGCCATGGCTCCAGCGGTCTGCAGTTCGCTGGGGAGTCTTTAGAGTCATGTCATCAGTGTCACTTTAATTTTAAGTCATCATGTGGTTGCAGACTCGGCTGACGGGTGCCAGTCTGGCAGTAGGAAACCCAGACAGAGGTGTTCTGCTTGACTACTGTTCCGCTCCCTGTCTTTTTCTGTCACAGATAATCCAGCATTTGACTAAACATGCAATCACAGTTGGTCAGCCTTTCAGTTTTTTCCCCTTGCTTGATGTTATATGAAAGAAATAGAAGCAATGCTAGTTTATAAGAAAAGCATTGTGGATTTAAAGTTGCCTTTTAATTAAGGATGCGAGAAATTAATTTACCTGTATTTATAATAAATTGTCGAGTCATTATTAATTAGATTAAATGTTAAATCGATTAAATAATGAAGTCCATTCGACCTTCCTTAAGTGTTGTAGTTTGGCCGCCATCCAGCAGAGGGCGCCGGTGCTCATCCTTAAGCGAAGCAGAAACAAAGATGGCGGATATATCTCTGTAAAGGTTGTAGTGTACACTCAATGACCACATTTTTTGCTTTACCCTTTGTACATAACATCACAATTTTACGAAGTGTCCCACTCCGCCATTTCTATTCAACGTACATGTGCATTAACTCTTACAAAGCTCGTCAATCGCCAGGCAGTTGCTTTTGACAACTAACGTTGCTTTATTCACTGTAGAATAGGATGCTGCGACAAGGATGCAAACCAAACTTCTCACTTCATTGTAAACCTTTTGATGAGAAAAGACAACAGACAGTAGCTGTTAACTGTGAGAATGGGCAGCCCTTTCTGTATTCACAGATTTGAGGGGAACATTTTTCACAAGGTAAGAAGATTAACATTCATATATTTCAAAAGTCAGTAATACGCTTAGTAAGATGCAAATAAATACAACCAAGAAGTGACGTTCAAACGGGGAGTAATGATTTACCTGGCAGAGGTGGTTTTCCTCTTCAGAGACCCTGATTAATTGGAATATTTGAAATTTAGACATTAGGAGAAAGGAAATTGTCTGTTTACTGAGAACTGTTGCATCCACAGATCCGTAAAGAGAAGGAAACTCTGGAAACTGGAAGTGGTGAAGCCTTGGAGCAAGAACGCCGGTGGCGAGGTAAGCCTGCTCACCCCTACCACTACAATGATCTGATTTCCCCATGTAAATGTGAATGATCACTTTGTCCATTATCTCAAAGTGGTTCAGTAAACAATCCAGCTCGTCAACAGAGAATAGCATTTAGTTACATAACGGCTGGAGATAAAGTCACATTGTGAGTGTGATTGAAGAATCACTTTAAAACAATGATTAACAAATTTAAACGAAAAATAAATCATTTGGAGTTGAGTTTGAAATCGTTATTGGCAACTTTTATTAACTATTGTCATATTAAACCTCTGCATCTGTTTCTCCTTTAGAGAACATAGAACATCTCTAAAGGAGAATTTGTGTTAGCTCTAAGATTTCCAGATCCAGCAGGTGTCAGAGATTGCATGTCCAAAAGATACAAACAGCACAAGTTTGTTGTCAAATCTCCAGTCTTCATTCTCTGTGCTGAAATTGACTCTATTTAAATCTTCTCCTTTGACTAGTTGATAGAAGGTGAGTAAGAATTGACGGCATTCGGATCCTTTTCGCACCCGAAAAAGTTGGGTATTCATATCAGAAAACTGGCATATTCCGGACGTTTACTCTTTAAATTAATCCTCACATGCTGAAAGCACGTTCCTTGTAAATGTGAGAAAATTCAAACTGCAAGCAGTACATTAAATGTTTTCCCAAATGGCTGCCCCCTCAGAGCTAAAAAGAACATCCCTCTTTCGTATAAAGCTTACAGCTTCAACGTGGCAATAAAGCATTTAAAGGCATCGTTTTCAGTAGACACCCAGGGGAAAATTATAGACTTATAAAGGAGCACAATACAGGCTCTTTAAATTTGTGCCCGCACCACCCACACAACCCTCTCCCTCAGCGCCCGTCTGCAGGTTGGAGAGGGTGCACTGGAAAACAAAGAGTGGGGAGCCCTTGACCCGGAGCCGTGTTGCTTATATAATGACAAGGCCCTAGACATTGAGTGGGAGGGCATAAGTTGACCATGAAGCGGTATACTGTCAAGGTCCATCTATAATTAGCAGCTTTTGGCAGGTCGAAGTGGAGGGGGGACGGAAGTGCGGCTGCTGTCTAATCAGCTTTACATCAGAAGGAGGGAGGAGGGAGGGGGCGTCCTGAGTGTATGGGCTCAATTGTACGTTGTGTTTACACCGAAGTACGCACACAAAGGCGTGGTTCCGGGCCTTCAAGGAACACTATTAACCCACGTTCATTTATTGGGCCTCAACATCGTCATGACAAGTTTGCCTCTTGAGCAATTGCGTAGTCTGTTTGATCTTACCATTGTCGTCCTTTCAAGTTCTAACCCCCAGGGTACCAATCTTTCTTTAAATGTTTTCCAAATTTCACACCTGAAATGGTAAACCTGTTGTTTACTGTGCGGCCTGAGCTGTGGTAAAAAAGTTTAGATGGTTTCAAACTGCCTGAACTTTGTCCTCAAAGTCTAACAGAAAATGAGGACAACTTTATCCTCAAAGTCAAACTTTGTCCTCAAAGTTGTCCTCATTTTCTGTTTCTTTGGTGACAAATTAATAGTGCATCCTTACACAAGTCAGATCTAACATCTTCACCACCTTTTTATTTTTTTTATGGTGAATTGGCTCCTTGTTTCACTGCAAATCACTTATACCCTGTGAGAAATGGACTCCGGTAGACACCTGAAGGTGTGCTTTGCTATCTCACACCAGCACTCATGGTCTTGAATGTTCAATACATCCCATAGATGATTGATTGGATTGAGATCTGGGGAATTTCGAGGCTGAATCAACACCTCAGATCCATTGTGCTCCTCAAACCATTCCTGAAGCAAGTGTGCTTTGTGTTAGATCATGTTTTCCTGCTTAAGAGACCAGCTCCAAATGGGAACGGATGATTGGACTGGAAAAGTTCACTGTTCCACAAATGTGTTTCCATCGCCTCTTTAGCGTATTAACTCTTTAAAGCTTTTTTTTTTTTTTTTTTTTTTTTTTTTTTTTTTTTTTTAAAAGGGGGGGTTTTTTTTTATTTTTAGTTTTTCAACA
>NW_015113624.1:206994-217077 GCF_001443285.1 Poecilia latipinna | reverse complement strand
ACTTCCTTTTAGGGTGTTTCTGCTTAAAAATTTTTTTTTTTTTTTTTTTTTTTTTTTTTTTTTTTGCGAAATCGGGGGAGTTATTTTAAATTTTGCAGTTTCCACCAACCTTTTCTTGCGCGATAATTCAAAATGCACATAAAAAATAATGTTGATGAAAACACAGCTACAGACTCCATATTGCGCCAGCTTTTAATCACTTCCAAACAGCACTTATCATTAGAAAGAATGAATCATGCCAGGCCACCTCACCTTAATGTCGGTCCAAAGCGCTTGCAAAATAAAAATAATTATTTACACACCACTGTGCTTACTCTTTAATCCCATGTAATTAAAAACACGTAAGTCGTGGATGCAAGACATGAGGCTGTGAACGTTTCCGAGATCAGCTCATTGCTGATTCGTCTGAACGTTTGCATTGGTAACTTTTTTCCTGTAGTTGTTGCACATGAAACCTCATGTGCTCAGTATGATTCACATATTGTTTCGTTGCTACCATTAGACTCAGCCATGTACTGGTTTCACCAAATTTGAACTGGTTCTCCATGATTTGTTGCAAAGGACCAGAGCAGCCCAACAAGCTGAGTCTACGCCACGTTCTTTTTGTGTTTAGCAGTCTGCACACATTTCATCACCTTCGAGCAGCTTTTTCTCATGATCTCACAAAGTGTATCTTTTCTCGACGCATTTCTTTTTCGCTTTCTCTATTACACATAATCCTCTTACAGTGTTTGCGTCTCCACCCCCACGTCTGAAATGACAGGGAAACATAGATGTTGGCTTGTCTTGTTGCAACAGAAGTGGCGCAGAAATCAGCCCAGACAGATTGTTGGCCCGGTGCCCGAGCGTAAAAAGTGATTACAAAACCCCAGCTGTGTGTCTAGAAAAGGTGCTTGTGTTTGGAGTGTGGGTTTTATGGCGGTCTGTGCAGAGGTTGAAGTGGGACTTTGTTTTTGTTTTTTGAGGGGTACATTGAAGTCTGTGATTTAGGAGGCATTTGAGCTTTACACAGATTACAAAATGTTACTGGCTTTATCTGACAAATACACCAAGGTTTCAAGGTTTTTGATGCAAAGTTGATGGGAACAAACTCTTCTCATGATGAAACTTTTCTGTTTCTTGACCATCAGTAACAATTGGTTTTGAACTATTAAGACATTGACAAGGTCAGAAAAAACAACATGGGTTTCTAACTGTTCAGCTTTTACTGAATTGGAGAAATGATCTTTCTCAATTCAGTTGAATTCAGTATTTTTATTCGGTGCCAACAAATCTTTAAAGAAAACAGTCCTCAACAAATTTGTTCCCCAAAAATAAAAAATAAAAAATCAATTAAGCCAACTCGTTCCTATTTAGTCTCTCCACGCAGATCAAATAATATTGTTCAATCTCAGTTTATTTAATCTGTTTATTTCCAGTTAGTAAGAAAAATATGCAAGTAATCCTGCTGCAGATTATTAGATTTGGCGACAGTGGGAAGGAATGACTCTCCTTTAACAGTAACAACATCGAGCAGAACCAGGTTCGGTGTGAGAGAATATGTTTTGTGTCCAATTGGACAGTGTTGTAGCTCCGTAAGTGTCTCCACTATGGAAAGCAAAGAGTGACACAGTTAAAAGAAGAAAAAAAACACAAACCCAAATATTAAAATATTTATCAATAATGAACTTTAATCATCACACAACCACTTAAGCTGTTTCCAAATGGTCTAAACTCTGTTTCCAGAGTCGTAGATAACATCCGTTGTTTCCACGCACTTGATGAGGTTTCCTCTTCTTGACATTGTAATAATTCCTGCGGCTGCTACGCTTTATGTTGAGCTTCTGCATGTTGGTATAGGTTTTGTTAAGTAAATAAGACTTCTTTGACACTTTGGTTTTGAAATAAAAAAGAAGTCATCTTTGAGTCTTTGTATTTCCCTTTGGCAGTTCTTACAGAGAAAACAGAGGTGACTCTGCAACACATCGGTGTGCGCCTACACACAACCGAGCTGCTTAGTTAAATCAACTGAGTGACAAAAAGCATCGTTGGTTCAAGTGGTGAGCAGACCCGGATGCCTCAAACTTTGCACATACAGTAGATGCTGTTGGTTTTTCTTTCACTGTTGTTCGTAAAATTCCAATTAAATGACACCCAAATATTGTAATACTGGTATTTTGTGAAAGTTTACTAAGAAATCCATGAAATACAAAATGCAAAATGCTTGTGAAACCTTTAGCAGCAACAATGTGCATCCACTAATTGCTATATTTTAAGCTTTTACATCATTGCGGAGGAATTTTATCTGAATCTTTGAAGAACTGTCGTAACACGTGTTGACCTTCGGATGACAATTCACTCTCCTTCAGGATTTTCTGCTTTTACTTATGGCAATTATTGATGCACAATATTATCGCATGATGTCGGTATCGGTCCATATTAGCTGTAAAATTTAATGTAGGACAATGGACAACGTCTGGTTCTGTGCCTGGATCCAGGCAAAGCTGAGAAGGTTCACCAGTTTTTCAGTGTGTTGAAGTCCCAAAGCCTTAGAAATGGCATTTTAAACCTTTCCAGACTGATTGGGTGTCAATAACATTATTGGTTTTTATCTGTTTTTGAAATCTTCAGATCAAAGCATAATATGTCATTTTTTAAAGATTTTTTTAGCCTTCTTCATCTAGTCAGAGAGGTTCAGGTCTGGCAGTAATCAGTTGTGCTTACGGTCAGTGAAATGGAACCAAAACATTTTGGTTAATCGCAGATCTTTTATAATTTAACAAGGTAAATATTTTATTTTTACATAGGACCAAGTTGATTTGGAAAGATTTTTTTCCTTCAAGATTTTAAATTATAATTTGAAAACTTTTGTACTTTCTCATGTTATCTGTATCTGATATAAACGTCTACTTTATGGTCTGAAACATTTAAGTCTTGCAAATTCCAAAAGAACAGAAGAAATTTGTAACCTTTTAGTGACACTTTTCATTGTTTAAGAAGATTAAATAACAAATGTGCATCTTACTTCTCCACCGACTATAATTTGAGTAATTGTGCGTAATATATCTAAAGGTAACGCACATATACAATTAGACAACACATAAAAGTGGAGAAGAGGAAAAGCCGAGTCACCATCTGCCACAGTTTCTACTCCAGCCTCTTACTCGCAGCCGGCTGCTAATCCTCCACCCGTACACCTGCAGACCAGCTCCCATGCACACCCATCTTCTGTTCCAGCCCTTCCTCAGGAGGCTGACCTTTAACCTGGGTTTGGGCTCGGTCCGGTGCAGCACAAAGGAGATTGGATCAGGTCGGAAACCCCCACACCTTTCCGCGCGTTGGATAGGGCAGGGGGCGGCCTGTGTGGACCATTTGCCTGGAGGCCATGTGCAGACCAACAGAGGCATGTCTAGACGTCTGGATGCTGCGTGATTCACTCCCAAAGTTCCAGCACAGGAAAACACTGAGGGGATTGTCCTCTGACTTCACCCAGAAGTTTACTTTAGGGGCTTTGTTCTGAGTCAGATATGTTGTACAGCTGAGGAGGAAACAGATGGAAGAATTGTGCTCTCCCAAAGTTCTGAAGTTATTAGATTTTTTTTTTTTTAAATATCAGAACATGCATTTGTTGAAGCTGTTCAGTCACTCCACAACTTCTTGTACAATCACTGACTTGGGAAACATTTCTGATTGTTGCTCGATCTATTTCCATCCAGAGTTGGAATAACAGGTTTAGACCGATTCTCACTTCCACTCAATGCACCATGCGGTTTTCTGCTTTGTACTTTGTAGTGCACTGTAAGAAAATATGTTTACGTGACACATGTAAAAGGGTCACTTACAATTATTTTGGTTTCAGACAAGGAGTGGAGAAAAAATGTTAATGCTGTTTAGAACCGCCTTGTTGGATCTGTACGATCTTTCTCTGCTGCTCAGGCATGAAGTGTTGGTGGCTCAAACCAGTGAACTACAAACACCCTTGCACATCTGCAAGGAGTGTGTGTGTGTGCGTGCGTGCGTGTGCGTGCGTGTGTGGTTCAAAAAGCTGCATTCACTCACCTTGGCTTCAGTGTAACATGTCCTAACAAGCTACAGTCACTCAGAGCTCACACTTTTGCTAGATGGATTCCTCAAATGTTGACTCCAAAAGAAAAAAAAAAAAAAAAAACCCAGCAGTTCCTTGAATTGCAGTCTGTAGAAAGAATGGACCTCCCTGAAACTGTATTTGTGCGCCTTATTAGGTTATGATGTGCCACTGATCAGCCAAGGATGCATCACAGCTACGAACATTTAGCAACAAGCTTGGCAAGTCTGAACCTGCTTTGCGTTTTAATGCTTGGCTCTGTGTTTCTCAAACTTTTGTGAACATGTACTACCTCGGTTAATACTTCATTTATCACTTATGCCAGCGTAAAGAGGTTTTATGACAGCAGTTTTCAGGTTTTTAGGGGGGTTATGTCATAGAAGAAAAACATTTTGACATAGAAGAAGATGAAAAATGTCTTGGTTGGTCGAGGGTTGTGAGTGCGAGTTTAATGTTTGCTCCAAAATGTATTTGTTTCAGATTTAAAGTGGAAAATGAACAGGAAGGCACCTTAGAGTGGGTCCTCAAAATCAAATATGGCTGCCTTCCATATAGCTGGAGTAAAAAAAACCAAAACAATTTATTTGCAGTCTTGTCTCATTAAATCAGTTAAATACATTACAATAACTTTTAGTTAATGTGTTGCTTCATAGTGTGAATGCATAACATAGAGAAAATCACTGCACAAACAGATTTAGGCAGAAGGAAAACTCCAAAAATGTTTACTTTACATAGAAACGTGGACAGTGTTCATCTGAACAAAACATCAGATTTAACTTGAGACCTGTATTGCTAAAGCTAGCTAAACAGGCTGTACGTGTGTCTGATTTGCTTATCTTCCAAAATCCAGAAGGTTCATTTACATTTTCAACAAACTCACTGTAGTATGAAATATTTACAAGCTACAGGGAACGTATTAACTTCACAAAGACGGACTTAAAGAAAAAAACACAATTAACCCTTAAAGCAAGTAGCTTTGCTTGCTCTACAGCTACGTTAAATCAACAGGATTATTAGAGAAGAGTTATTTGCTCTACTCTATCAGTCCAGATTCACCTCAGCTTTTTTGCTATATATATAACTGAGCTGGATTTTTCAATAGGTGGGGGGTATTAAACGGCAGGAAGCAGAGGTTTGGTAAAGTACACCACGGATTCAACAGTAGCCAGTGGTTTATAGAACGTTACTCATTAACCCGATCCTAATTATTCGGCTGGTTTTGCCGTCGGTCGTGGAGCCGGGCTGCACATACACGCATATGTGAATGAATCCAGCCATAGAACAGCGGCGGCCCCGTGGGTACATCCACCTACCCCTGGTTGTCTAAAAGCTGCTATTTACTACTTCCTCCACCACTTGAGGTGATTACTGTGGAAGGAGGCCGACCCGGAGCTGCTGGTCCATCGGCACATAATCAAGCTCCTTGTTGAGGTGGCCACATTTCACAAAGCAGGTCTCAGACCCTCCCTGCTTTTTTTTTTTTTTTTTATCTGGCAGAAAAAGGGCGTGGGGGCTGTGATTGTAATTATTTGATAGCCCAGTCATTTAGCCAACTTAGAGCCCTCTGTGGAGCTAAGGGTTAGACCTGAGGTCCACAGCTGGTCCACACCACAGTCAGTCATTTGTTTTCAGCAGCGTCTGGGGGTCCCGGCATTATTTATGATGCTCGCTGGTATTTAAGTGACATGTGCTTTATTGTGGATTTATAACGTAGGGAAGAAAAGGCTCCTCTGTGTTTTGAGCTGTGAAAATGAAGAAATTCAACAGCATAAGTGGGGAGTAATTTCTGAAAAAATAATCAAAAAAGAAAAATTCACTGCAAAAACACAAACTATTACCAAGTGATTTTGGTCTAGTTTCTAGTGCAAATATCTTAGTTTACTTAAAATAATACAAACTGATTTAAAAGTAACTTTTTAGCAAGATACACAAGCTTACTTTAAGTAAATAATTCCTTAATATTAATGAAAAAGTCCTAGTTACATTGGCAGATAGTTAACTTATAACATGGGATATAAGTGAAATAATCTGCCAATGTAACCAGGACTTTTTCATTAATATTAAGGCATTATTTACTTCAAACAAGCCTGTGTATCTTGCTAAAAAGTTACTTGCAAGTTAGTTTTGTGTTATTTCATAAGTGTACTATGAGGTTTGCATTAGAAAATAGACCAGATATGGAATATTTTGTTTTTGCAGTGTTGGCCTAATTATCTTTTTGTGGTGTAGATATTAATTATCTGTAAAGCTTAGTTAAGATTCTAGAAACTCTAATAAGCTACATTACATCTCTTCACTTTTCTACTGAAAGGTTTTGAAGCAGATTAGTTAATCTGTGTCGGTGTAACATGGGCTCTGCTAGCAGATTTCTACTATAAACACAAATTGTGTACCTGTAAATGTTCTGATTTCTTATGGGGTAATGGATAAAAACATACTATTGATTGATTGTTATTACAATTTAATAAGCAGTGCAACTCTTCAGGATCTTATAAAAGTTAAACATGATTCTTTATTATACCCAGACAATGAAAGAGAAGAAAAATATTTGCTTAATTTCTAAAAAGGCATCTTTCCATCTTTGTATTATTTTAAGATTCTGATGTTTGAAATCACGTTTTTTTCCTCCATTTATAACCAGCATGTCCATTTTGCAGTAACGCTAAACTGCTTCTGTCACTGCAAACGAGTTAAAATGTCAAAGTATTATATCACTACATCAATGATTTATCAAACTTATTGAACAAGTCAGATTCTGATTGATCATCCCTTCCATTTTGGTTTAAGTTGACCAGAATTAATGCAGCATAAGGTAAAGTACGAGACCTTTTCCACATTTGTCTTTTCTAAATCCTCCTTTTAACTGACGATTATTACGTAAATGTGTTGCAATTTAAAGGTTAACTTTTAAAAGCTGCTGTGACAAAAATGCCATGTGCTGTTGATTGAAATGAGAAGATTAGCAGTGTTTTAGATTCTCTTGCTCTATTTGTCGGCCCTATTGGCGACTCTTGTGCTCACGCCAGATTGTTCAGCCTGTCATAATAACGTACAGTAAGCTAGTGTCACCTCCCACAGCCTCCTGTGACCACTGCTTGGATATCCTAAGGCCCTAAAAGCACCTTTGAGCCTTGATTTTTATTTTTTTTAAAGGGGAGCTGTTGAGATGGTTATTTTCAGCCACCAGGTGTTTATCAAGTGTAAATATAGGTTGTGTGAGCCGTGTGATTCCGTATTTACCTCACGTCCACATTTGGGTTTGTGTATTTAAATTGCGCGTGTTATAGCTGCCTACTTTGACTCTGCGCATTCAGCTTGCTCTGTGGTCACCTCGAGCGCATATTTTACTGCCGTTCTCAAAATAGCCACGGCTCCAGTGTGATTGCGTGTTTACGTGTGACGGACACTTCTAGAAGAAGGGGGCTAGCCTGGCAGCACCAGTTGTCCTGGAGCCAAACCCCTTATGCCCATGTGTGGTTAGCTTGCTGCACTGCTACACTCAAGGTAACACACTCTGTGAGTAGTTGTGTGTGTGTGTGTGTGTGTGCGTGTGTGTGTGTGTGTCTGTGACAGACAAGGAGATGCCTGTGTCCAACCCAACCAATTAACTCTCTTGGGGCTGGAGGGGGGCTGTGGCTAACGGTTGATGCTAACCACCGCTAAAATTGAGCTGTGTGCAAAGCCAGGCCTAGGCGGGCTTAGCGGAGGATGTGCATGTGAAGCAGTCTGCTTTGTTGCGTCGGGTTTTGATGTCATTCAATATGGGCGTGGACCCTGTGTGTGTGCGTGTGTGTGTGTGCGTGTGTGTGTGTGCTACGCTTGTTGTGGGGTAGTTAGGACACAAATCTGTTGAATAAATCACTTTGAAATGACTATGTGATTCTTCCATGGGAAAAAAGTCATGTCATGAGAAGAAACCTTGAAATTTGAAGGATAAAATGTTAATTAAGATTGGGATGAATTTTTTTTATTTTTTTTTTTAGTGTTTAGGGTTGACCAAATACTACTATAGAAGGCTTTAAATTGACATATGGTGCAATAATGGGACAGTTACTATTAACCTGTAGAAGACACCTTAATTGGATGTTAATTTGCTTATAGTGTTGGGATATTCAAAAATAATATCAATATCAAAAAGGATATTGAATATTTGAAGGCATATCCAATATGCCTTCAAATATACAGTTGAAGGCATATTGCGCAGCACAGGAAGTAGGGGGCAGTAGAGGCCACTCCTAGCTTTATGACGACAACACAACAAAATGTAATGGAATCTTAACACTTTAAAAAATTAACACAATACCGAATAGTTTTTTTTTTTAAATAAGAGATGCTATCATGAGAATAAAAAAAAAAATTATCCAAAGACCCTGGAACCAACCCTCCACAAACCCCTGAGGAGACGCAGCGTCGCAGGCTGCTGCAGAATTTTCATTATTTCCAAGGCGGCTGCCGCCTCTTGGGTGGTCCTCACCATGTGTCGGCCCACACTATAAGTAAATATGTGCATGTTTGAGGGTACATACTAAAGTTTGTGTCCTGTTGCTTGCACACTTTGTGAATAAAATTTTGTCCCTGTGGTTCTGCAAGGAGGTGTTACTTTTTTTTTTTGTCCAAAAAACTGCACAAGACTCAGATTTCTTTCACCTCCATAATTAGCCGTGTCTGTCTGTCTTTTATGAGGGCGATCATGTAAACTGTCACACAGTGAGGAAACAGCTAAGTAAGGCTGCTGACCGCAGCGAAGGAGGAATTGTTATTGTCGGTGATTATTTTTTAACGACGCCTCTAAAACCGAATAATTAAGGTTTGAATTTCTGATTCAGTTTAAATTGACTCTTCCTTTTAAGGTTGGTCATATCTCATCAATGATTCAAATGTTCAAGTTCTACATTAAAACAAAAACAATTTGGTATTTCATACGATGGTTTTAAAAAAAATACTACTCTGGCTAACAGATAACGTTTATGGTTTAACATATTTGTTGAACCTGATAACATTTTTTGTTTGCTTTAGGACTAAGGAAGTCTCTTCCACTTTTTAAATCTGGCAGTGCTTTTGGGTAATTAAAGATTTTCACGAACACAACAAGAAAATGCAGTCGACAAAAATATGGACAACATTTTCTTTGTCCACATGTAAGCCATATGTGACTTTTTCATGGCAGCCTAAATGGCTCAATTCCAATCTTTTTTTTTTGTTTTTTTTTTGTTACCCCCCTCAAAAAAATCTGATTGTGCCATTTCTACTTGTGGCTCTAAATTGGATTTGTATCCGAATGATTTCAAAGTGTCTGCAATCTGAACAGTCGTGTCGCATTTTATCTGACCTTTACGTCATTTACGTGAGTCACAGTTCTGCACCAGAATAAGCCAGACGTGGTAAGTCTGGATGTAAACAACGGCTGAATGTTATAATTATAACATTTTGAAAGAATCTGTGTCAGAGAAGCGCATCACACCACAATCCCACCTCTCCAGGTCCGACTTCGCAGCCAAACTAATTTCTCTACTGATGTAAACGATCCACAAAAAGTCGTTGCTATTAGTTTTGCTTTCTTTTTCTTAGTTTCCTTCATCTTGTTATGATCTGTCAGCTCCCGTTGTTCAACAACACTAAAATCGATTCATAAACGTGTTCATTATTACTTCCGTAAACAGCGTATATGTTCTTCTTCTGCACATACAGGTAGTTTCAGGGTTGTAAGTTGTTTAAACAAAACCCTGATAGAGGTTGCGTTATTTAGTAGCACAGAAAAAAAAATCATTGAAGCAAAAATCTGAGTTGAGCACCAAGACCTGCTCTGTGTGAGCGTGGCCTAAGTAACAGACAACATGATTTGAGACCCTTTGGGAATGGCATAGCTAGCTAAAACATTAGCGGCTAACAGCCCTAAAGTTAGCCTCAGCCGTACAGCTTTTGCTCCAAAACTAAAGTACTCATGTATAGGCCTGTCGCGATAAACGATAAATCAATTAATCGCACAATAAATTAAACCTATCGACCTCATTTTAATTATC
>NW_015113624.1:151187-202234 GCF_001443285.1 Poecilia latipinna | reverse complement strand
CAATTAATCGTCCAGCAAAATTTGTTTTCGTGACAGGCTTACTCATGTATACTTTTCTTATTATTATTATTCTACCCATTTGTGCACATTTTGGCCAAAATCTCAAATTTTCAGTGAAAGCAAACTAACAAAGAACAGAAATAATTATAAACTTAGTTCAGGATGCGTGAAACGTGTATTCAATTTGTGGAAACATTCAAACTAAGCATTTTTAAAGGTTTTTATTTTTTTTTTAAAAGCCTTATCGACGCCTTAGGATTAAACAAACAAAAACACAGAACATTGACCACTCAAATCAAGACTAAAACATTCAGATTACAGTTTCTTTAAAATACAAGCTCTCTGTGAAACTTCTATTTAAGAAAATGTTTCGTTTTGTGAACCCAGCAACATTTAGTCATCCCACTCTTACTCAGAACTACGACAGGTCACAGAGATATGACAGCATCTTGTAAGGAAAGTAAGAAAGACTCAATAAATATATGACTAAGCGTTGACAAAGAGCCTATCTCACCCATCAACAATGAGGGTAGAGTCCATTAAGAGGACAACAGAGACGCACAAAAATTAAGGGCGAATTGAACCCGCCAAGTGAAACCTGAAGGGAAACCAGACGACTTATAGGAAACACATGCATACGCTGAGAGAGCAGGCCAACTCTGCACTGAAAAGTCCCAGGTGAGATCTGAACCAGCGAATCTCCAAACTGGAAGGCAACAAACCTATTACAGTCCACCCTAGAAATCTTATATTGATGACATGAATAAATGGAAACCAGAAAAGTCATCTCTTTACATTTGCTTACATAGTACACCTTGACCTAACAAATCTGTCAGCCTGCGACTCCGAGGCAGCACACGAAATGGACTGTTTTTAGGAAACTCTGATGCTGAGGCAGGCTGATGAATGACTGTGGACAAGCAGGTGGTCTGTCCATGTATACTGTATTTCCAAACAATACAAAATGGAATGATTTTAAAAAGCTTGTTGGGCAGCGGACCATGAGCTCCTTGAGATGTCCCTGAACTAGACAAAGGAGGTGCAAGTAGAACATTAACAGCCTGGATAGAGTCGTAGTCTTGTCCTTCAGTGATTTGCGGTTCAGCTGTTTCAACTTAGCCAAGTACCAATTTACATAAAAGCTTTTTGACTTGGTTGTATGTATGTGGGCCACAGCCAAAGTAGTGTAAAACAACATGGTAAAGAAATGGGGATTAAAACAGCAAAGTCACTGATATCTTGACAAGATCATGTGAGGAGACCTGGGGTGCATTCACACCAACCCTGTTTGGTCCGCTTTAATCAAACTCTTGTTCATTTGCCTAAAAAGTCCGGTACATTTGGGGAGGTGTGTGAACACACAATCGAACGCTGATGTGGAACAAAAACGCAAACTCTGGACTGCCTAAATCGCTAGGTCTCGGTTCGGCTGAAGTGAACTCTGGTGCGGTTCGAATGCTTATGTGAATGCCAAGCAGATCAGAGACTGCTCCAAAAGCAGGAAATGCACAAATACATTCAAAACAAACACAAGAGTTTAACGCCAACGGGAGAAATGGCTCATTGTCTTTTACCAACTACAAAAGAGAAATCCTACAAGCGCTAAAATCTGACGCTGCTTCGTTTTGTTTTACATCTTGTGAAGAAGGAAGTTGCGCTCATGTCTTCTTCTTCTGCTGTGTTTGATTCAGTGGTTCTTGGTGCAGAGCCACCAGAGACAAAGAGGTGAACAGGTTTTTCAATTAGCTTGGCTCATTTGACACATTGCAGTGTGAAAGCGAACTGTACCAGTTGAAAAAGTAACAAATGTTGCAATCTGGCTTCCAAGTCAAACTGAGTCCACCAGACTAGTAGGTGTGAAAACACCTTGAGTAAAGATTATAATTTGATGTAATTAGTAACTGTTCTTGAAAATTTTTTTTTTTTTTTTTTTTTTTTGTTTCTGCTTCTAGTAATAAAATGTATTTTTCCAAGTATCTGTGTCGCGGTGGGATTTTGTCCTTGTTTGTGTGAACATGCCTTTGCCTCTTTCCCGCTGTCAGGAACAATAGCATGCGGTGAAGTCCTGAGCAGCAGCCAAAGTCAGGAAGAACGCCATCCAGAGCCTCAGCAGGAGCTCGCTGCCTCATCATAGCCACAGCGGAAAGCAGGTGAGATATCTGGAATGCCGGAGGCTGCTTTTAAAAGGAAAGCATGCAAAAGAAAGAAAGAAGGAAAGTCAAGGATTACATGCATTGTCCTGAAAACAGGAATTTGAGGCTGCGACAGAATGAGGCGGCTTTGTGGTGGTGGTGGCGGGGGGGGGAGGCTTGTGGAAAAGCCACTGGCATTCGGTGATCACAAAATGTGGCTTTGTTGTTTTTGTTGTCTAAGATGTACTTAAAAATGCCTCTTACTGTGTTAGACAAAAAAAGTCTAAATGTACTTCAAGTCACAAGCTTATAACATTTTTTACAGATATGTTCTCTGGCACAATAAGTCTGGTCTTTAATGTTTGTTTTTATAGAAAACTGTCTAGAAACTCATAAGGAATTTGCTGGAAAAGGTCTTGATTTGACATTTTTGCAACATCGCCTAATTGTATATAAGAATCAACAAATATTAGGTTTAAAAAATGTCAGTCTTCCATATTTTAGTTTGTCTGATCTGTTATGACGAGAAATAAGTAAAAATGGACATTCAAAACTGAGAGTTTTGAAAGATTTCCATTGGATTTAATTCAGGTTTGATTTCACAATATTGATTTTAGCTGAAAAAAAAAATATTTTCTAGCCTTTCTGCCACGAGTGGTCATTAATTATGTAAATTAGAAAATCATTAATGATAGGTATTTTTCTCGAACCTACATAAAAGAACCACAGACGACGTATATGAGTTTTCTGACCAAGCTTTTGCAAAAGGAGAAGACTCAGCAAACTGCTCCTCCAAGCCGTTCACTGAGCGTTCTAAAGACCTTTGGTTACAGCTTGTCTTTTATTATCAAACAACAAGAGGGAGGATAGGGAAGAAAGACAGCAGAGACAAAATATTACTGCACACAGGCAGTTTCTAAGGTAGGGAGTATTCCGGTTGATAAGGAGGCACCTGTGGAAACATAATTTAAGGTCTGGGAAATACACATTTAACTTTCACATGAAGACAAACAAGCAGACGGGGCGTCCAGGTCAGTTTATACACACAGAAGGAAGAGAACACTTTAATAATCTATAGGCTGGATATTGATTAACTATTGATTAACATTAGACTGAATATGAACTAAAGTAATAACAAAATGATACCAAAAAATCTCTAACAATTAACATCTGACATGAGTTGCTGCTGAACAGAGTTTTGCTAATTTAACTCAAAGAAAGACGTTAGAAAAAAAGATTGCTATAAGCATTTAATGTTAGCAATTAGCATGGTTAACAACTGTCAAATACTGTTAAATACTACATGAGCTTGCCCTTGAGGACTGCAATTACTCAACTCTACATGAGGAGAGTCTGAATTTCCAGCAAATCTTCACCATCTACGTCTTAAGGAAAAATATCAACAGGTACACTTAAGAGGTCCTGCTGGTTAGGTAGCATATAAAAATAAACCTGAACACAAGTCTGGGCAAAAAGAAACAAAACAACAACAAATCAAACAACCAAAAAAAATTTTTTTTTTTTTTAAATGACAGTAGCATAAAGGCGAGAAGATCCAATAAATATTGATGCTGACAACTCTACTGTTGTCTCTGGATAAAGTGAGTAGCTAAAGGTTATTTGTATTTTAAAACACATCAAGTACAAATCCTGATAAGCATTTCGAAACAAAATCCAAATGCAGTGATTTAGATATAATTCAAATTTCACAGAAAAAATGGGGGCTTATTTTCTGAACTCAACCTTGAACGTCCTCCCAAATAAAGTTTCAGTTCTTCTTCTTCAGGGATCCATACATATATTGTTGCAGCTTATTTTATCTAATAAACCATCAAAGAGTTGCACAAAGTGAAATAAAATTGTTAATTAATAATAATTTGCCAATAAAATCTGAAAAGTGTGACATGCAAATGTATTCAGTAAATTGCTACTTTTGGCTAACTTCCTCCCCAGAGTTAGTCTACAGAACAATATACCAAAATGTGAACATCTCACAGTTTAATCCATCATCCAAGAGGTTAAGGAGTTGAGGAGTATGGCGCCTCACCAAGTGGCTACAGCTCAGGTTGGACAATCTGTTGGCTGTGCAACTGTTTGCTGTGAGTCCCAGAAATCTTTAAAACAAACCGTACGCAGTCTTGCTTAGTGTTTGGCACAATCATGATGCTAATTCTTTACAAATAAATTCTTGTAATCTAACAAAATGTAAAAAAAAAAAAAAAGCAAAGGGAGTGCGAATATTCGCTCCTTCTTTTTTTTTTTTTTTACTTGCCCCACATCTTATCTGATTCATCATTTTGAAGTCAGTCTCCCTTCACTGTTCACTCGTTTCACCATAGACTCTCACTGACACTGACAAACTGCCATATGTTGTTAATAAGCACGTGCACGCCAACCCGCAGCGTGCAGACTGCGCAGGCCCAGCCCATGACTCCCAACTTTGCTGATTTGACATAAACAGGTCAAAGAGGCTGCATGCAACAAGCCAGGGCACATTACCCAGCTCGTTTTCCCTTCCAGGCTTGCATTCGCACCCCAGATCTTCCAGTCACTCGCACGGAGGGAGGACACGGATGAACTGATGAACAGATCTTGTAAAGCCAGGCTGCAGTCAGCTGTGAAGAGTCATTTGTCTTCGCATGAAATAAAATGCACTTTCCAAAGTAGAGTTTTCCATTTCTTTTGTTTTGTTTTTTTGTTTCTTCTGCTAAGCTCCACTTCTCTCTATCGCCCTCCAAGCATGTCCCTGAAGTGCATCTTTTATTAAAACCACATGCAGGGGGGAGTGGGGGGATGGCCATTTATATCCTCCCTAATTCAAAGTCCCTGCAGCGAACACCTGGAAGAGTTTTATGATAGATGGATCAGGGTTTTACAGCCAACTTGAGTGTGGCTGGAGTTGTAGGGGGTGGAGGGTGGGGTGCATATGATTTGTGGCATAGTTTTTGGCACATTTTAAATGAAGGCCTAATTTAAATGTGTCTCTCTGCTGAAACACAGACTGGGCAGAAACACCATTTATTGACTTAAAAGAATTTCCCGTATCTTACTGAAAGGTTTGTTTTTCTTTTCAAGTGAACTAAGATATTGTCACTAGAAACTAGACCCAAAATACTTGGTAAGATATCGTGTTTTTGCAGTGTACAGGTACAACAACCTGCATTACCCTCAAACTTCCAGGCCCTCACAAGATCTGAGCTTGAATTAGAGCCACTTGACTGGACAGGGTAAACATTATCCTGAATCCTCAAGTTATCACAGTTCTGGTAGAGGACCCCTAAGTCTGGATTTTGGGGTGTTGGCCTTAAATGCATATGGTTTCTCTTTGTAGATGAGAGGCCTTGTTTTATTTTAGCAAGTTGTCTTTCCTTGTGTCCCATTTTCTTCCTGTTTTTCTTGATACACCTGTGCTTTTGGTCTTCTGCTGTCTGATGTTTATTAGTCTCACCTGTTTTGGATCCCAAAGTCACTGACCAACACCGTTCCACATCCATTCCTTTGTCCTAGGTGCCACGCTCTTGAGTTCTTGTGTTTTACCATTGATTTTTTCTGTAGGTTTCTCTTTATTATATGATAAAAGCCATCCATTCAGCATCCATCCTGCTTGTATTTGGGTCCCACACATCAACTCATAATTCATACTCAATATCGCTTCTGCATGGCTGTTTCTTCTTCTCTTCTGGGAAGCCTTCCCACCATGTTTGAGAGTGTGTCCAAATCCAGTTCTTCCAGAAGTGCATTTGGAAGGGCATACAGTACACTGATTTTGGACGAGAAGGCCTGGCTTGCAGTCTCTGCTCTAATTCATCACGAACCTTCTCTATCTACTTAGGGTCATTGCTCTGTGCACACCAGCCAAGTTCTTCCACACCAAACTCTCTCATCCTTATTGACTTTGCTTTAAGCACTGGGGCAAAGTCACGTTGGAACAGGGAGCGGCCATCCCCAAAGTACTACCAAGAAGTTAGCTTGGCCAACATGAAGAATTACAAGTTCGTTTCGCTGGAACTCCCCACACTAAACCCCTCTTCATTAAACTTCAACCTCCACGCAGTGCAGACAGGGAAGACCTTTTCTCCAGCAACTGCTAAATCCAGACTCATCTACTGGATTGCCAGACAGAGACATGATTGGTCACTCCAGAGAACCTCTCTCTAGAGATGTTCTAGGTAGACCATCGGTCTCAAACATCAGTCCTCAAGGGCTGGTGTACCATTCTTCCAGAAGTGCATTTGGAGAGACTTTAACATGCCTCTTAGCTCCAGCACGCCTGGCTCTAATATTAGCTCATTAGATTCACTAGAACCACATGCTAATGAGACAGTTTCACTGTTTAAATTAAGTTTGTAGGACAAGGGACACATCTATAAGTTGCAGGACTCAAGCACTCGAGAACTGCAGTTTGAGACCTCTCTAGAGTTGATTATCAATGTGATTTATACCACTACGTCTGATGCACTAGCTTGGCCTCTGTGCTCTGTTCTTGGGTTTTTTAGTGGTTCAGCAGTCTGTAGATATAGAGTCTTCAGAAAGCAGCATCTATTTGTGTTGCTATGTGATTGTACAATCTACCATTACGTTGCCTGGTGTTGGTTGTTCTCAGATCGACTCCACTTTGGTGTAATACCACAAATATTGGGAACAGGTGGCATTTTATATTGCTACCACTTTGAAATTCTCCGAGCTTCTGAGAGCAATCCATTCATTCACAGATGTTTGCAGAAGGCGCCTGCATGACCATGTGCCAGATTTTATACACCTAAGACTATGGAAGTGGTTGGAGCACCTGAATACAAAGATTTGAAGGGGTGACCCAATGCTTTATTGGCAATAATACGTAATCAAATATTCAACTCCAATGTGATCATTCCAATTCAGACCTTTTTAATACAATTATGCCAAATAGTTGGTTTATTGTGCCAGTCACTGAAAAGTTACACTTATCTAAGGAAGCCAATCTTAGTCACTGACTCTGTAGCAACAACAGAAAATAGAGAATCCTTTTAAAAGAAACTCCAGCCTCATCTGAATTTAGCTATTTATTATAAATGTATCTTTACCTATACAGGGTTTCCCCGAATATATTAAAAGCCTGACGGGCCACCAGGCTTAGCATTGCTTATTTAAGTTTTTTTTAATGTTTTCCTTTTTTTTAATGCCTTATAGTTGGTGTTCAGGTATTAATATTTCAATAACACATAATTACCAAGTGATATTTTCAAGTTTCCTGTCATTTAAACATTTTAAACTCAAAAACACGTCGGGTCACTGGATGAACGACTGCCCTAGCACCCAATCGCCGGGGTTAGCAAGTTTTCTTGCTAATCATTTACTAACAGGTGTGTTATTTAATACCTAAATCTGGACTTTCACAGTTTGTTAAAAATGAGATCTAAACGTAAAGTTGTCAAAATATAAGACAAGCAATCGCAGCAAAAAATATTAAATCTTAATAAGTCCTCATAATTCAAGAGTGTGTCTATGGGAATTTTTGAATTTCAGGTGTCAGAAGTGGGAATAAATCACCCACAATTAAACACACATTGACAGGTTTCACAGAGTTTACATTTCTGGAGCAGAGCTGGATTTGCATTTCAAACATTATACGCCTCATCTGTCAAATTAAACCTATGCATTCATTTGCAAAGCAGAACAGGGCGAATTGAATCCAGTCTGATTTATTGATTTATCAGCATCTCATTTCCACATCAGAGCTTGGCAGAAGAGCCGTGTCAGCACACCACCAGCTGTGGTTCAGCGTTTCTGGCCCTGCGTCTCCTTTCCACTGTGGGGAATCTCATTTGCTGTCTGTAATTGATTGCTCATAATCGCCGCCATTGGTCTCATCTCATTTGCTGACCACGTATCCAGGACTAATGATATGCCATCTGTTCACTTATGAGTGTGGCAGTACCAGCTGGAACACCACTGGTCATCCAGAACAGAGATCCCCTTTCTCCTCAGGCCATTCATGTGTTCACTGCAGAAAGCTCGGGGGTTGAAGAGAAGAAGACAAAGGCAGGTGGTTCACACAGATTTGCTCATCTGTGGACACGGGAGGAAGTATTCTTTTCGTAATATACAGGATTTCCATGTATCTTTTTTGAGACTTGTAAGCTTCTAAAACCCGGGCAGAACTGTGCCGAGAGCCGTGGTGCAGACATGATAATGGCTGTGCTGTGCTGCGCCCGATGGCCTGTAGTTTTACAGCTAGACAAGAAGCCCTTTTACTGTGTGGTAACTCAGCACCAACAGATGTGTTTACACAGCTTTTATTACCTGTCATTAACGAGCTGTCAGCATGTGCGTGTGGAAACAATTGAAGGTTTACCTCAGAGACGTGTGGGCCAAGGGATGCAGCTTTTAAAAGGTCTGGATGTGCAGATAAGATCTGAACAAAAGGGGAATCGCTGAACTATGCCTTCAAGGGTAGAATGTCACACAGGCTCCAAATTCAGCTTTTTTTTTTTTGGCCATCTACTCCATAAAAAGTGATTAGGAAGTTCTGAAATGTTGAATAGCGTGTTGATGCACATTGGAGAATAGTTTTTTTTTTTTTTTTCTCAACCAATACAGATGATTGGTCCTACACCAATTCAGACCTCGAAAGACCTCCAACAGTTGCTCTCTCAATATATTTTTATTCGTCATAACTCCGTAAGCATTTTGTGGTTTCTGAATCCATCTTTATATGTGTAGGACAAATATGACTGCTGTAGTTCTGTAGTAAGAAAGGAGCAGAGAAACTGATAGATATCAGTGAATATGATGGGATATTGTGGTAAAATGGAGACATTGATCAGTCATTACGAAGGGGGATAAAAATAGAAAAGGTGTCACACTTACGCAACTTGGTTGAATAAGCATGCACACACTTAGAACGATGCTTTGTTGAAGCATGTTTTGATTGAATTACAACTTTCAGTCTATTTGAGTTCACCGCTGTCAAGTAATTACGATGAATCCAATTAATCTAAAATAAAGTTCAAAGGTCAGGAGAAAGGTGAACTTTTCTCCAGAAATGATGAAAAAAACAAAGTGATGGAAGCTAAAACAAAGTGCTAACAGACACACTAAATCTACTTCCAGAAGATCCAGTGGGGTCTTTGAGGGCATCTGCATGTAGCCCACCTTTCTGTCGCCGTGTTGGGTACTGAAGGGTAACACATTGAAGGACGATTAAAAAAAAATTATTTAAATAAACCAATGTGGACGAATCAGGGATGCGGCAGCGCCCAGATCAAGACGTGCAACAATCAGTTTGCCAGCCAGTCACAGAGCACCCCTTCCCCGCTCAGCTCCTCCAGACTAGCGGCAGCAGTAATTGACAAACGCATAGTGGAACTGCGAGAAGATGTTCCACAGAGCTCATCATACAAATTACTTTTCAGTCCAGCGCTCCTAATAACAATCATAAACGGTGTAACAGAGAAGAATCCGTATCATGACACACCGCTGGAGTAGCAGCTTCTTAAAGAGACAAGTCAAAGTCAGACTTCTTTTAAGATATGTTTGCTGTATTTAGCATTTTAATAAAAACTGAAGGTAATGTAGCTACTTGATTGTGTTGTATAATGGCTCTAGAAAATACATTTTGCTGCCTCTTTAAGGAAATAGAGTGAGGAGACGTCTGCTTGTTTACCGGTGAGAATGATATACGTTTCAGGGACAACAAGAAACCCAAAACTTACATTGTAACAACTTCCATAATTCCAAAAATGTTAGTTTTAAGCAAAAGCAACACTGCACATCATCGACAATCCCACCATGCCCACAGTGAAACATGGTGATGGCAACATCATGCTTTGCGGTTTCCTTTTCTTTAGACATATCTACAGGTTTATAAAGACAAAATATGACCTTGATGCTATCGTTGGGTCTAAAAAAATAAAAATAAAAATCTGGTGCAGTAAATACGTTTTCTAACTCTTTTTCTCTTAGTTTGGGAAAAAAAATAAGAAAAAAATGATTGTAGAGGGCATGCAAAGGACTAAAAGTGTCGGTTTATTTCCTACCTGTCCAGAGTTTGTTGCCGTTTCTGCTTGGCTGCAGTCTAAAAGCTTTGGAGAGGTCCACAGCTGCAGGCTGTAGTGTACCGTACAGACCACTGCAATTATAGCCCAGCATGTTGGCCAAGCCAACAACTACAGTGGACACTTGGAGTGTGTGTGTGTGTGTGTGTAGGGGGGGGGTTAGCATTGGGTAGTGTGTGTGTGTGTGCGTGTCTGTACTGTTACACTATGTTTAGTTATGGACAGCTGCCAGGGGAAGGAGAGAACAGTAAGGAAGGGGCCTGTTTGCTCTGGCCCTGCACCAAAAGGCTCCTCTGTTTTCCTCAGCTGGTGATAATAGATGGAGGGGACACACACACACACACAGAAAGACAGGGAAAAAAACAGTGAGGCTAGCAAAAAGTAATAAGAGGAAAGAAATATTTAGTGTTGAAATAAAAAGAAGGAATCAATCATCATAAGAGAAGAAGAAGGGGACAATTCAGCGGTGGAACGAGGAGAAGTTGGCAGTACAGTGGAGAGAAATGGCATAACTTTTAATCTAGAGTATCTTGCAGAAGTATTCACACCTGTAAAACTTTTTCACATTTTGGCGTGTTACCACAAACGTACGACTTGGGAATCTTGTGACTCGGTGTCAACACTAACTTTCCTCCTGCCACTCTTCCATAAAAGCCACATTCGTAAAGTGCAAAAGTTATAGTTGTCCTGTGGTCACTTTGTCTTTGTCCATCACATAAAAATCACTGCCGTTTATGTTTGTAACAGGACAATGTCAGAAAATGTTCTGGGTGCATGAAAACCTTCACAAGCCCCTGTTCTGTCAATAAGATGAGTCGGTTTTAGTTTTCAAAAGTCATGAATTTTAAGCAGAGCACTGTATATATAATTTTAAAAGATCAATGTCTTTTCAACAGGCAATGGTACAAAAGTAAAATGAAATACAGCTCAAGTATATGAGGACCATCAACTTAAACCCAAAGGCTTTGAGAGCTTTAAGTTTTTAATCTAGCATGGCTGCCTCTTTCTTCGTAGGTGTTCGCTACTGTGACAAAGAATTTATTTAGGCTTATTTCAGGTCCTCCTGCTAAGCCACCTGCATGCATAGTACGGAAACATGTTGCTGCTTCAATCCATAAAATGCAAAGAAATAATTGACAGCCATCCAACTTGTTTTTACCTAAGAAGGTTTCAATGAGATGTGGAAAAGTATAGAATTTGTAGTTTCCAGGACTGGATAAGTTCAGAAAACGATGTGTTTTTTGTAATTTCTAGACTTTCTTCTCTATCCCATTGCCTGAAAGCATTATATCCATCCATCCATCCATCCATTCATCCATCCTGGTGCTCCAATCATTCGTACGTGTTTGAAGCAGTACCCAATGTATGGCTAGTGTTCAGCAGAACCTATCCGTAAACATGGCATACGTGTGTTTGCTAACTGTACGGTAAAATGTACCTAAATGTAATCAGTAATGATGCATTTCCCTGCTGACTCTGATCTAATGTACACAAGCCAATGATTGTAGCTCCAACAGCAGGACGCCTCCGTCTGCTCTTAGTAGGTAATGCAAACTGAGGTTAGCAGTTTCAGTGGATTATTGTTTTGCACAAATTTCAATGAATAAACAAAGGGTTTAGGTAATAGGCTGTAAATGACCTCTGTAAATTGTTTTCTTCCTGGTCCATTAACAGGCTCGGTTGATTTCTATCAGTGTAATCGTTCCACACTCCATCTCATCTGACCTCTTTCTTCTTTTTGGCGTTCTAGTTGCCTTAAGTACTATTCTTAGTTGGGGCTCTTTGAAGTAGGCAAGTAACCACAACACTCTGAGACAGAAATCCTGCCAAATAGCCTTTAGGAAGCCTAATTGCTGAATATTGCAGACACGCGACACATAAGTATACAGCCTTGCATTTCTGTAACAGGAGCTGAGTTTAACATTTGTTTATGCCCCTGAGAGAGTTTGCCTTATCCTGCTAGAATGTGTTCGTTATTATTCATTAACTTTTGGAAACTGATGCGTTTGTTTGATCATTTGAGAGACTTCCGTCCTTTTTCCACGCAGTTTTATCTCACTGGCTCCAGACTTCTTTTTCTTTCATTTAAACTAATTAGTCCCCTTTTATAAAACGCCTTCAAGCAAGGCCTGAGATGCAATCTTTCTGCTTCAGTGTCACGTTAGAAATGAACAAACAGAGTTTGAAGTCGATCCGACAGAAGCTGCGTTTCCGTTTAAACCTATAATTTTGCAATTTGGCATTTTGAAAATAAATTTGCCTCATGGAAACAAGCCAATTTTGAAAAAACTGGTTTTTCAATAGGAAGTTTTTGTCGCAAGGATGAGGTGATTTTTATTTTTTTTTTTTTTTTTTTGTGGCTGTTTTGAAATTGGTTTGGTTCAAAAAACTGAAATGGAAATACTTTTTCACATCATACAAGTCACATGATCAAAAGCCAGATGTTGCCACCTTGAAGAAGACGACAGGAAGTATTTGGAGGATGATGGCATGGCATGATTTTTAATTACTTATTGGCAGAACAAATTCATTAATGTGTGATTTTTAATTATGTTTCTTATTTAATGGAAACACCAGCAATTACAAAATTGTGTTTTTTCGACAGCGGAATATCGACAATGTTTTTCGCACATTTGTAACATTGTTAGCATATAGGAAGTGTTACTAAGTGTTCCTGAAGAGAAGGACACACACCTCCAAATCGCACCAAGTTTTTGAGACCAATGGAAGTCATTTGTATCTTATGTAGTAGGTAGAGGTGAAGTGTGGATTGGCTACTCTGACAAAAACAACAATCGAAGGTCAACAGACTACTTTGTTTCACCTCTGTTTTGATCGTGAAGGCCACAAATCCAGCTGGTCCTGCTGATGGCATGTGGTTCTCGTCTCTGTTTGACTTCATCTAGAAAGAGGTGGGCGTTCCAATGAGGGACCTGCACGATGCTCAGCCGAGCGCAGTCAGACTTGTTTTGACTCTGCAAAGCGACTACACAGGAGCCTGCTGACCTTTTCATCTGTCGAAACAGAAACAGGAGGCAGTGAAGCAGCCACCTTAGCTAATTGGGTCCCACATCTGACACAGGCTTCCTCAGTGATGTATACGCCAGCAGTGTCCAAGACTGTGGGCAGATCAAAGAGCCTAATTGATGGGATTTTTTCCCGCCCCTCCGCTCTCCCTCTCCCCACCTCCAAGTATTGATTGCGAGGCGCATTACTCCGCTAGGGTAAGAGATAAAAGGGCCACGGCAGAATTTTAAGGATAATGGTTTGATAATGCCGGCCTTTCAGTGTCTGAAACCGAACCACAGCTTCAATGTCAAGAGCGGATGGGAGTGAGGGCAGATTAAAGGGACCGGTTCCTGGGGCTCAGTGTTTGTTGTTGTTCAGCTCAAAGTTTTCTGTTGACGATAAGAGCCCCCTCTGATCATCAGACCTTCTTTGAGAACTATTCACACAGCAGCTCATTATGCCCATCTGATAAAAAAAGGGTGAAAAAAAAGGCTGATTTGTGTTTTTATAACAAAGGATAAATACACTATCTGAATCCCAGTGGGTTTGTTTGCTTAGTTCGCTTGTCTACTTCTACTGGCTGAGCCACAAGTGTCTCTTAAGGCTGATAGGGTTTCTTGGGAGGGTTTAAAATCCCAACACTCTCGGCCTTTTGTTGGAGGACCCCGAAGAAAGGACAGCAAATCCTCTTGGATGGAGCAACGGCAAAGACGGGAATTGTTGTTGAGACTTAGGAGGCTGTCAGCTCATCATGAAAGAAACCTTCTGATTCACTGAGAAAGGGTGTTAGTCTTTCTGCTCCCCCGCTAATTCAGGGTGAGGCCTTCAAGGCCCAAAGAGAAGAGCAGCTAATGTAGAGCTGCTGCACCTTCAAGCTTTGTTTCATGAGGACTTTTCAGTTGGTTTTAGTCGTTATTATCCATCTATTATTTTAAACTTGCAGGCTCACAGGGAAGCTGGTGCTTATTTTCAGCGGTCATCCGGCAGAAACATCTTTGACAAGTCTCCATTTCATCTCTAATTATTAAAGATAATCAATTTTTCTTATTTCCTGTCTTCAATTCTGACCTCTTGTCAGTCTTCCTAAAGGGGCAGTGTTATGTAAAATTGACTTTTTTGAGCTTTACATCATGTTCTAATGTTATTTGAAAACATACTTGAGGTCATACTGAGGTCATTATCCAAGCCAGTTCTCAGTGAAACGTCGGTAGAAACGTTGTCAAACGGTTAATAGAGGAGCCATGTTGTGATTACTTCCTGGAGGCAGAGTTTCAAAAAGAGCAGGAGCTTCTTAAAGAGACAGAGACCCAATTTCAAGGTGATGAATTACCAAGTCAAATTTCTTTTAAGTCATATATATTATATATGTTGCATTTTAATAACAACTGAAAGTACCAGCTACTTGACTGTGCTATAAAATGAAAAAAATGTGCCTGAAAAATACACAATACTGCCCCTTTTAATAATAAATAGGTCTACAGTGAGTGAGAAAGTCAAAACAAGGATGGTAAGCCTTTCATTCCCTGTTTTATTCAAATATAATATTAAAAATATTCCACTTTGCGTGTGTACAGCATTTACTTTGTTCAAATGTTTTATCATTTTCTCATCTTACACCACAAACTTTTAACCAACTCTGCTGGAATTCGAAGGTGTAGTAGACCGACACAAAGTGTAAGATGTCAGTGAACATTAACTGTCTGGCCTTTGACTAGACCATTCTAACACTCTCTGATCTGATGCATTGCTGTCGATAGGATCAGTGTTCTCCAACAGGGTGCTTCGTCTCAAAGCTGGAAGAGATCGTCTTTTAGGGTCTCCGTGTATTCAGCTCTGTTGATCTTTGACCGCCTTTCGTGTCCTGAGTGAAGAACAGAGTCCACACAGCATGATGCAGTCAACACTGTGTTTCACAGTTGGGATGGTTTTGCATGGTGATTTGTTGAGTTACAACCTAACATTGTCCATTTGTTTATGATGAGAATACAGAGGCTGTGAGTTGAAACGAGACATAACTTAGTTATTTTAATTTATTTTTTGGTTTGTCACATTTTTATGGGATTGTCCCTCTGCTTCTAACACTGCAGCTCACCTGAGTTCAGTGTAGTGGGAAAAGTGGGAAAGGCGTATAATCAAAGCGGTTCTGTGATCTGGTTTAATCTGGCTTCCATTACTGTGTTTGGTGCCAGAACCGTGTCCACTCCAGACTAATTATATACTTTAAAAGAGCTTTAATTTGGTGATCCGGTGTTGTGGAGGAGCCCGGTGAACACTTTTTGGTTTGGGTGACTGTTCAAGCTGTGTGTGAAAGCAGTCACTTTCTTTCTCTGTGTGGTCATGAGCCACACAAGTTGTGATCACTGTGCATGTGCGTGTGTGTGTGTGTGTGTGTGTGCGCGCGCGCGTTTGTTTGTAATACCTTGTGGGGACGATTTTCCTGACATATACTACGTTGTGGAGACCAATTGCTCCTTGTGGGGACCGGAGCCTGGTCCCCACAAGGGGAAACCCTGTTTTTGGGTCAGGGGTCAGAGTTAGGGCTAAGGTATGAATTGAGTTTTGGTTAAGGTTAGGGTTAGGTATGTGATGGTTAGGGTTAAGAAAAGGGTAAAGGTAAGGTTTAGGCTGTAGAAATGAATGGAAGTCAATGGAAAGTCCCCACAAAGATAGCAACACAAATGTGTGTGTGTGTGGAGGGGGGGGGTGCTTTCCATTTGTGTCTGCTTGTTGTGTGTTCCCCTCTTGGTAATGGGGCTTTGTAACCATTTGTAATGTGACGACAGTCAGTTGTTGTGGTTTGCTAACTTTGAGTTGGTCAAATTATAAACTCGTCACGTTCAGATCAAATCCCAACCAGAAATTTAGTTTGGACTGATGATGGGATAACGTTAAAGTACATTAAAAATTAGAAGATTCATATTAACTTTTACTAGATTGTATTTTTATACGTTAGACTTAAACAAGAGGTCATTTCCTGTAAGGCTGATATCCTAACAGTAAGGCTGTTGTTGACAAACTACTTCCTCACCTGGAAAAAAAAAAAGTTTTGACAATATATTTGATCATCTGGTTAAAGTACTTTAGCTCTGATAATTCTCAAACATTTTTTGTGGGACTTCAGACGGTCTGTTTGGCCTATTTGAACTAGACCTGCTTTCTGTATATAAAGTTCCTCAAAGTGACACTTTTCTGTCATTTGTGGCTAAATAAACAATGTAAACTACATAATTAAATTAAAACTAAAGAATTATTTTTATTCTACCTCAGTATTCATATTTCTTAAATATTTTTGTTTTGTTTGTTTTATTACAGTATTAACATATTTTATTGGTATGTTACCTTCAAAATGTAACACATAGTCGTAATTGTGAAGTTGGCAGAAAAAGTGGCATACATTTGTTCTTGTTTTTTTAGGGCATTTGGATCTGATATCCATGAATAAAAACAGGACAAAATACTCTAAACATACAGCTGAAGGTAGAGAGAAATTGTTCTGATCAAAGTATGTGTAAGGGATGGCCTAGTCAAAGTTAAGAGGCCAAAATCCTGTAGAGACTCAATGGCAAAATTAGAAAAAATGTTCAAATTTCCATCCAGCCTGACTGAGCTTGAGTTATTTTTCAAAGAATGGATGAAAAATCGGTGTCGATATGTGAAAAGCAGATTAAGACTCACCCTGTCAGACATACAGCTGTAACTGCAGTGACATGTGGCTCTGCGAAACAGACTTTTCAGATCCTAATATGTAATAAACTTCAAAGTATTAGAATATTTTTATCTTCCCTTTTCAATTAAACACCGCTTTGTGTTGGTCTATCAGAAAAATTCCAAATAAGTTACAATTAAACTTATGATAGTAACGCTGAATACTTTTACTGGCAACTTTAAGTACAAAATAGTAATAGTAATAGTAAAGCGTACATATCCTCTAAGTGTAACAAAAGTCTTGTTTCAGGGCAATTTAACATTTGTTAAAAACTACAAAATGCACCTTTAATGATGTGTGTGCAGCTTGCTACAGAAATCACATATAGAGAGCCCAAAAACTGTCAAATGTACCTACAATTTTCATTTTCTTTGAAGCTCAAGTTGAAATTTTCTTATATTTCGTTGTTTGTGTGGCCCAGTTTGGATGTTGAAAGCTTAAGCAAAAGTGAAACTCAGCAGCAGCTTTTCAGCAGGTGGGGAAAGACCCTCATGATCATATTTAACACATTTCCACTTGCAGCAGAAGTTAAACCAAAAGAAATGCCAGCGGATGTAATTGTGGTATTGAACAGTAACAGAGGTAAGGAATTACTTCAGGAAAGTCAAGTAAGATCAGCACAGCGATGGAAAGAATCTCTATTAGATCATACAGACACATTTTTTCCTCATGAGCCCAGCTTTTATTTCTCCCATCCATCACATGGGGGCATACTTCGACCGACTGACGCTTCCTTTTCACCCGCCGCGGCGCACACAGACACACACTTTGCCGCTCACACCAGACTTTGACATCCACTGTCACGCAAGGGCGACACCCCGTCTTTTTTAAATGTACACAATCGCCATTCACTCGGCAAAAAACCCACACACACCGCGTCCCCGTCTGGATGGGCGCGCTTTATCAACACACACACGCACTCTATCGCCTGCACACAAACGAGCACTTGAGCGAGCCGCCCCCGCCCCCCTCTCCTTGGCTTATTGGCTCTCCGTTTGGCTAGTGCCACTTTGTGCGAAGGTTTTGTTGCTGGCTTCATGGGGAGCTGCCGGGGCCTGGATGCGTTTTGTGAAGGCCACAGGATGGAGGCCCGAGTAGAGTCCTGGTGTCAAAGGCATTAAAGAGTTTTATCTGGAACGGGTACACAATATTTACAAAAATTATATTCTAATTTACTGCATTTGAAGGGGTCATTTTTCAGACTGGGATCAAAAAACTTGGACAACCTTTAAAAACTGAACACAGAGTCAAAGATGGAGTCAAAAGTGGTCAGGATTAAATACAGGTAAACACTTCCACTGCTATTAATAGTCAAATTCAATAAAGTAGAATATTATAGCTCACAAGAAAAACACATTACAGTTATTGTATATATAATTCTCCACAGAGAAGTTTTTAACTCTTTTATTTGTGTTAACAAAAGCTTTAAGAAATGCTGTAAGCTATCACTTAGCTTGTAGCTGAAACATTAGCCTTCAGTATTTTTATTGTAAGCTAGAAGAAGCTAAGCTAATGTCAACCAGTACCTCTACACTTACAAAATCAAACAAAATACGGTGTCAATTTAAAGTTCTAGTTTTGTGCTGGTTTGTGCAGCATTTGTACCACTATCATTTTAAAGATTTAAAAAAAATAAAGTTTCCAGAGGTCATCAAAGGTCAACCTGACCCCAACATTAACGAAATCAAACACAGTTTGTATACTTTTGTTTTTTGTTCTAGTTTGTGGAGCTGAAATGTTTGCTGCACAGTTGATTGACTCAAACTTTGTTTGACTTTTAGTGAACGTAAGAGGAAGGCTGGTTGACCTTTAATGACCTCTGGAAACATTTATTACTATATTTCAAATGATAGTGGCACAAAGGAACATTTTTGCTGCACAAACCAGCAAAAACATTTAGGTTCTGTTTATGTTATGGTGCTTGCTCAGTGTGAAAATTGTGGTGGTTGCCATCATTTCAGACTTCTCTTTGTAAGTTTGGGAATGCAGAGGGCAACTCTTGCTTGCAGTAAATTATCCGTCACATCGATTTATGTTTGTATTTCCGAATATCATTAGCCACGTTGCACACTTGCAGTCGGCGGTGCTTTAATTGCCCTGGGTGACACTTCAAGCGTAATCTTTCTGGGATGAGAGCAGGAATCACAGATCTCTCTGAGGTCGGAGGCGGGTTTGGTGAGGGGGCGGATTTAGTTTTTTTTTTTCTTTGGGGACGGACAGGAATGGGAGGCGTCCGTGGTATCTGGGAGCAGATGGCCTTCCTCTCCCTGCGTCTCCTTTTCGGTGACGTCCGCTGGGAATTGGAGAGGCCTTTAAGCATTCCTTTAGAGGCCAAAGACAGATAAGTGAGTTACGCGTTTTGCCACCATCTGGACTCAGACAGCGGCTGGCCTGCAGCTGACAAGTGCGTGCATGCACGGGCGTAGCATGGTAGTAAAAAGGGAGGGGTCGGAGCCGTTCCTGGAGAGAGAGCTCTCACCTCCTCCACCTCCTCCTAAGTCGGTATTGTTAACCAGGGATGCTAACTTTTGGGAATGCCTTTTTTTGTTCCCCGTCATTGTGGACACGTTTCAGCCCATCCTCGTGCAGCTGACGGCGCCTTCATGGGACACAGCATCTGTTGTTGTTGAGCAGGAGGGAAAGAGCAGGAGAAGATGGCAGGACACCTCGTTAGGTCTGCCAGTTTCTCCCGTTCCCATCGTTCAGGCCTTTGTGCGCATTGTTGCCCGCGGTGTCGCTCTGCCAGGTCTGCTCTGTGCTTGACCTACAGCGTGTCTGCGTGTGGTGGTCTGACTCTTGATTCTTCACTTAAGCACAAAAACAACATTGTTCAAATGCAATTGTGTGTGCAGATGGAAGATTCATTAACCGTGTTAATGGATTTGTTTTATTAGTATTATTATTGTTATTATTGTTAGTCCAACAGCTACATTTTTGATTGCACTTCTGGCAAGTTGCACCACATTTAGCCCTGCCAATAATAAAATAATGTTGTGAATGTTTTTGTGTTCACAGTTAAAGCTGCAGTATGTAACTTTTACAAAAATGCGTTTTCTTACGTTTTTATTAAAACTGTCACCATGTCATGACAGTATGAGACTGATGATAATCTGTGAAAAAAATTGAGGTCCTCCATTTCCTCCTGACCTACTACTGTCATCTGCATAAATGCAGCTGGTCAAAAACAACCAATCAGTGCCGAGAAGAGAGTCTTAGCGCTGTCAATCAATCAATGTGTATGCAATGCTAAATGTGCTAATGGTAGACAAACAACTTACTAGTCCAGGAAAATTGTTTCTCCGTCGCCATTGATGGCTATGCTAACTAGCCTGAGCATTTATGACAGCCTCTGCTGACAGGGAGAAGCTGTAGTTTAGCAGAAAGCAAGGGGACAAGAGTGATTGACAGCGCTAAGACCCTCCTCCTTGCTCTGATTGGATGTTTCTGGCAGAGTGCCATATTTAAGATGACAGGAGGTCTGCAGGGAGAAGGCAGACTAACTAGAATTTTTTTCCACAGATTATCTTTCTCATACCATACTGTCACAACATAAAGGTAGTTTTACAGAATATTTAAAAAAAAACATTTTCTTTTAAAAGTCACATACTGCTGCTTTAATGCCTGTTAGTTTTATCAGAAGGGTTAAACTTCCAGCAAAGTACTGCTAGAAGGATGTGGATGGATATCTAAAAGAGTTGATCCAATTCATTCAATTTATGCAACTCAGCTCAAAGGATAAACTTCTGAATGTGAGGAAAACAATAATAGTAAAAATAGAGTGCTAAAAGAGAGCTTTAGCTAGAAATAATATTGTAGCTAACTAAAAACAGAAAAATGTAGTTTCAAGTAGATTATGTTTTCTAGAGTATTTTAACATCTGAATTCAATTCATGTTTTCACTTTAAGTTTGTAAAAACAAACTTTAAGTTCTTTTCACAAAAGTAACTTTTTTTTTCATTTTGCCTGGCGAAATAACACTTTCCAAACTAAACTTAAATAAGACAATTAATAATTATGTAACTTTTCATCTCAGAGAATCAAATCTTCTGTGTCTCTTCAAAAGTCTCTTTTTATGTAATCTCAACTGCAATGCTAGCAGTCTTGAAAACGAACCCTCTGACTCGTATTAGTCACATCTGACAGAGAATAGTAATGTCTCTATTTCTTCACCGTTCTCATCCAACAACTCCTCTACTCCGATATCCTTCCATAAACTTTTACAAGCGTGTTTTGAGTGTGCACGCACACGTGCGAATGCTTCTGCAGGAATTAGCGCCAGTACGTGCCTGAGCGGGCTTTTCCCTGCTGTGTAATTGCCCTCTGTGAATCGGCCCACTGGCACTGCCCCGCGTGAAAAAAATGAAAGATGTTGCTAATCCGCCGGGTCAAGCAGCCAACAGTGAGCGAATTTAACCCCCCGGACCGCAGCCACAAATTAGGAAGAGCTGACGAGACCCTGAGGCATTCTGGGTAATGTTGTAGACTGCCAGCAGGTTTTCAAAAGAGAAGCCACAGAAAGGTGAAGATTAATAGTTGCCTGATGACCTTGGAGTACGGTTATAAATCTATATTGCCATCACGTCCCGTCATGAAAGATCTGATGTTGTAAAGTCCAGGACCCCATCACCGACCCGCACAGCTTTCTGGAAGACAGTCCAGTTGAAGGACCTCGGTGCTTCCGATTGCAAGAAGGATGACTCCAAAATCGGCCTCGCCTGGCTGCGGTCTGATGAATGATGCCTCTTTGTGGAGGCTGCCTTGGCCGGCCCTTTTCATCCCGACCAGGAGAGCAAGTGCGAGGCATGAATAGCATTAGTCCGAGTCAGTGCACACATAGCGGTGTAGCCAGCCCTGAAAGCTCGGCCTGCTGGCCCTCCTCCCTCAAGTTTTATGAGCCAAGACGATTGAGGGAGAAGAAAAACTTTCCTGCCAATGGAGGAGAGCGGCGGGGACGCAGAGGCGTCACCGAGATGGATGGATGGATGGATAAAGCGGAGATAGCAGCCGCTCTCCAGAAGACTCTCGTCCGGCGGAAGAATTGACGCGAAGGGGAACAGGTTTGCAGCGGAGGAGCTGAAAAGGATCCGAACAAAAGGAGGGAGGGTGGAAGAATGGTGGCGGAGGACTCGGGCTGTCAGGACTGGCGCTGGGTCGGAGTTAGATCTCATTTCTCATCGTGTCATCGCACTATCTGCATCTCCTCCGCTCTTCTCTATGAACAATTGCACGGCCACAATGGGACAGACCTCTTCCTGGGGAGCCGCATATGTTCCTCCGGTGGTGAAGCTGCAGCTCTCGCTGCAGTTTTGGATAGCTACAGTATGTGTGAAACCGCTATAGGTGTTTCTCATTGTGCTGGTCTGAACCTGGAACCTCATCGATCGCAGACCATAGTCAACACTAAATCATCTTCCGTCAGCCTCTGCAACGCCTTCAGTAGCCACTCAATGTGTAATTTGTCATGCCACAACCACAAGATATTTGGAGGATTGTATGTAGCGCATAACTATGAATTCAAAGGCAAACTATATAAACAAGGCAACCTATACATTGTTTCAAATGGTCAATATTTTGTAGAGCCTACTGATGCAATTACCGCTTTTCGTCCTTTGGGAAATACAAAGGACATCGGTTTCTTTTACACATCTGGAAACTGATGTTTTTCTCATAATTCCTTGCAGAGTAGGCCAAGGTTAGACAGGCTGAATCTATGAACAGTGATTTCTCAATGTTGCCACAGATTCTCAGATAGATTCAGGTATTCATCTTAAAACACTCAATCTACTCCCTGCTTGTATCATCAGGGTTGATGTCTTGGTCAGAAGCGAACTTGACTTTAGATTTATGAATTTCTGATTGGTTTTGGTTGAGCTCAGGCTTCTGTGACACATTTGAGGAACCTACAATGCATACACCACGTAAAGTGGCACAACATAGAGTTGAGTTAATCTTTATAAAGGAGTTGGCATCTTACCCTGTTGAGGAAAGAAATAAAGTAGAGAGAGAAGGTCATTAGACTGTAAACAGTGCAGCACAATAGACACACCGCATTCAGCCCCACCCTGCTCCGCTCCTATCAATCACACATCCCAGATGATTTTCACCTGACTCACCCTGCCGTTTCCACAAGCGACAAAATTGAGCTGGAAGATGTTAAAAAAAGGCTAAAACTTGAGAAGTTCCACTGTTTACTCAAATTGTGATACAAAAGCAGTAAAATTTTATTTGAAATCATATGTCAGGTTTACTTTGGGCTTATTAATAAAGTTAAATAGTCATGTCGGATTGGGCTCAGACACAACGTCTATGGCCTCAGCTGGGTCAGGTTGGATTTTTTAGGTCCAGTCTAAAGGAAAAAGTGTGACGCTCACATGGCTGTGAGCTCAGAAATCCCCAAAGTCTACCAATTAAGTCTGATTTCAAATTTAAAACATCCATTTATGCAAACTTTATTTTTTCTGTTTTGTTATATAAATGGTTTGCCAGGTGTGGATGGACAATTAGACTTCCTGTCGCATCCTGTATCTAAAGCCCAGCATTAAGCTAATATGACAGAGACGTAGCTAATATCATTAACAGTGTGTCTGGCAGGAGAGCCGGTGTTGCATTGTGCCAGCTGAATCTCTGTCATGGCTTACAGCGAGACTCTACAGGGGAAATGAATGAGCCGTTGGTAATGTTATTAGTTACACCTGCTTTTCCCTCAACAAAAAAAAAAGTTACGTTTTCCAGCTCGACGGAACAAAGAGGCGCGAGTCTGCCGGGAAGCCCCATTACAAAAAGCAACTTCCATGAAGTCACACGAACAGAACCGCTATGAATATCTGCGCCGCTTCTGGATATTTCGGGGGCTTGCCCCTGAGGAATGAAGATAATGGAGGTCTTCTCCTTTTTGGCGCCAGGCGGTGTTGACCTTGTCACCTTTTTGGGAGGGGGTGAAAATAAGAGCGGCTCCAAGAGAATGGAAATCTCTTGATTGGCAGTACTTAGAAATGTTTCACTTTAAGTCAGCGGGCTGCCAAATGTTATTTTGGCTTAATAACAAGGGAAATGAAAGCGTTCTTATTGTAGTCCGTGTTATTATGATGTATATGGGGAAAAACTTGAAAGAAGAGAAAAATGTCAAATTTAATTTATTTTTGGGGGGAAAAATTGCTGATGCTGAACTGATTCACTTAAATCAGTTAAATCCTCATTTAATATTAAACCTTTTTTTCAACTGCTCAAACATAGATGACAATACTTTTACCAAACAGTTTCAGAAGCGTAATGTCATTTTAAGTTACTTTACGCTGTAAACACGTATCTGCTGTATTTTGCAGTGTTTCCGTAGTTTCAGAAAAACTGAAAACATCCACATTGACATCAAAAATTAATCAAAAACTGAAAAACATTTTATTACTAAATTATAAAAAGAAATCAACATATTTTGTTAAATGCTAAGTTATCATTAAGATCATTTTGTTTGATCTGGTTTGTCCACTGGGTAAAATAATAATAATCATAAAACAAATGAGAGATTTTGCGGATGATCTGAATGTTTAAATTAAAAGTTAGAAACATTTAGTTTGTATTAGCTTGTAAAAATGACTCTAAGGATCTGTGTCAGTTTAATAAGTTTAAAAATGTTCCCTGAAAAATGTGTTGCTCGTTGGCAACAATTGCCTAAAGTTAGCAAGTTTTTCTTCAAGACTGACTTTACTAATCCAACTACAGGCAGACACAAATTAAATTTCTTAACCACAAACGTGACGTCGTTCTGACTAACATACATTATCCCTTAGCGCTGGACACAATGAATCGAGCTAACGGTTAAATAAACCAACATTTTCATTTATATTCAAACCATTTTGTTAGAATTTGTTACCAAAAGAAGTGGCTAGAATTATAAGAATTTAATAATTATTTATTGTAATATTTAGAAACCAGTATGCTGTATTAAAATTTTGAGAATTTGAATATACTACAAAATTAGGGGTAAAAATAAATATTGCTTCATATTAAGACACACTGAAGTGTTCAACTCCCACAGGGAATAACTTTAGGTGTCTTATCTTGTAATGAGATTTATATGAAGTTAAAACCAAAATAAGTTCTTGTTTAAACAAGAAGGGTTGTAAAAGTAAAACGGCAACACGCCATGGCATTTCTGAGCGTCATCTAAGAACTAGGAGAGTAAAAAGACGGAAAGTCAGAGGAGCATTTTTAAGAAGTGGCAGTCTGTCATAGGGACTTATTTTAGTATCTCGTTATAATGAGAAACTTTCTCATCTTGATGAGTTCTGTATCTCATTGTAACAAGACACTGAGAGTTTCTCATCCCGAGATATTGATCCTGGATTAATTTCATAACTCTGGCAGGTAAATGCTACAGGCTACTGATAGGTTGATTTTTATATGTATTATAAAAAAAGAATTATCTTGCCTATGAAGCATTAGGCATTAAAGTTATTTAAGTTATTAATTTAGAAATTCAACAATGGCAACTAATATTGGTTTGGTCAGCTATTAGCTGTCCTCTGGTCGTGTGTGGCTCACACCAAATTGTGTTTAGGCTAATTTATCAAAATGTGTTCTATTTTAACTAAACAAAGAATAAAGAAATGTTTTATGATGACTGTGAAAGATTTTGAGGAATGTAGTTGTTTATCCAGCTTAAGTTTAGCAACACCGCTAATACTAAAAAGTCAAACCTGCTAGCAAATTGAGCTTCTTAGTCATGCCGTTTTAAGTGAATCTTATGTGTGGTTGTCAGGAGAAACGTTTGCATACCAAATTGGGAGAAGATTTAAAACGTTTGTGTCTAGCTTTTAGCCATTGAGCAACAATGTTAATGATTTCTAGCTAGCTAGAAGAGCTAGTTGTTCTTCTTAACCCTGAGTGAGACATAAAGAACGGGTAGTGATGTCAAATGTTCAAAGAAAGATTTACATGCCACGTTGTTAGAGTAAATTTAAAAGTTTCACATTATTACAATTCAAAAACTTTTGAACAGTTTAAGTCAAAAGTTTTATTATTTCTTCAAGGTAGTTATACGCTTTAGATTCAGTTTTTGTTTATTTCTATTTTGGGGGCATGAGGAAATGGATGAAAGAAACAGTGAAGATGCTTGTTTAATATGATTCTAGTGCTCTGTAAAATAGGGTAAAACTGCACTTTATTAATTAAGTGGTTTTGTTATTGAGTAATCTGAGCCTGTAGGTTTTGAATGTGTATTAAGGAAGATGATACTGTAGTTTTGAACATTTAAATACCCTGTTGTTTATGAAATGGTTTGATTCATAAAATCTTTACAGAAAAACAAAGTTTAAGTAGCAGCAGCCAGACTTATCAGTTCACAAACCAAATGAAGTAATCATAATGATCTTAGTACTTTTATAAAGAGATTGGGAACGCAAATAATTTCTGCTACTATATATTTAATAAAATTGATCCAAAATAAATGCATTCAAATTCTTGCACCAATTTTACTAGTAAAAGTTTTGTTTTATTAAAGTAGGCCCGTCTCTAAACCCCACAGTGTCGCCACTCGCTTCATCACCTCGACCAAACTTTGTAAAACATCTCTAAACGATCTCAGGTTTTTTTTTTCTTTCTTTCTCCCTGTGCAAAATTAAATCTGATCCCCTTGATGCGTGGGGAGCGCAAAGCGATTTAGAGATCGAAGCGGCAGCTTGATTCACCCCCCCTCCTTCCTTTCTTTACCTCCTTCCTACTCCAACCAAGACCAAAGTCGAGATGCGGGGTGCGGGAGGGGGGCGAAACAGGGAGGGGTCAGAGATGCAGAAAGAAGATATTTGAAAAGCTGCCACGAGTTCCCTGTCACACCGCCTCCTGCGTGGATTGAGCCATGCTCTTTGTTATCCACAGGCATGAATACTGAGTGGATGTAAAGAGAGGAAAAAAAGCCAAAGAGAGAGAGGGAGAGAGGAAAGAAAAGAGAAAACACTGGCCTCACGTCTGCATCTGGTGGCCGAACTAGAAGTAACTTGACCTGCAGATTCTCTGCAGTAATTCCCCTCATTGTGGGAAAATGTTAAACTTTGCACACACGGTCGATTGCTCTATTTGGACTAATTTGCGTTCATTCGTACCGTACACCAAGGTAATGGTGTACAAGATCATTTCCCTCTGAGATGAATTAAAAATATTCCAGGATTTTGAGCTAAATGTTGCCGGTGGACGACTTTGCTTTTCTTTGTGCATTTAGTGAACTGTCTAATGGCTGCTGTTTTTCTGTTTTCATGCACAAAACCTGTTATTGTAATTAGATGTTTATAAGAGAGGTAAGCCTGTGGTTCCGTACATAATTCCTCAATTTCATGATTTGTTTGAGTCATTATTTTTGATGAGCATGCAAATATATCGTCTCTTGCTTCTTTGCAAACTCTATTCATTCACATTCACAAGGAGACAGGTGTCCAACAAGCTGATGAACCCCCACCACCACCAAAACACACACACACACACACACACATGCACAATGCTCACACACTCACGTAGGAGGATGTAAACTTCCAGCAGGATTAAATAAGGATTATTTTGGGATTATTTTGGAATGTCATCCAATAGTCTGAATTAATTGCACTGTTTAGTCCTTACTTTGCAGTTTTAATAAATAAGTATCTGCTTGAACAAGCATCAAATAAGTCTTGCAGATGTTAAGTAGACTTTTCTTCTTCAGGTTCCCCTGCAGCGTGCAACACAACAAATCCTTGGTTTGCTCCATAGAAACTCATTTAACTCGACTAATTTCTGATTTTTCCTCTCTGTTTCTTACAGCTGCACACCTGTTTAATCGTTGAACTCGGTTCTACGTCTAAACTTTAAAGCATATTTAGCCCTGAATAACCCGCAGTGCGTCGCTTGAACTTTACAAGTCCCTCTTTCTCCACCTGTTTCGGCCTGGAGCCCCAAAGCACAGCCAGGCGTGCGTTATTCAGGTTCCCGTGCGCCACTCAAATACTCAAAATTAAATGTGGATTTTTTTTTTTTAGTTATTTTTTTAAGAGCTGGAAGAGGTAAAGAGGGGGGTCAGGGAGCTTTAACTCGGTGACAAAGCCTCATTTGCAGGTCAATGCGATGGCACACTCGCCTCTCCTCTCCATCCAGCTCTCCTTTGTTCCCAGTCGCCTGCGCCGATGCCAGATGGTCATGGAAAATGCTAATTCTCACACACACACATGCACGCACACACACACATACACCCCAGCTCCTTACCCCTTCTCTGGCCAATTTTCCTCCTCTCTATATTTAATTGCAGTCTTCTGCAGACCGTCCCGGTAATTACGTGTTTCGAGTGGAAAACGCGTCCCTGAAATCTTTTTTTTTTTCTTTTTTTTTTTTAAGTCGCTACATTTGCACAAAACCCGAACGCTCAAACGTCCCGTGCAGCGTGGCTTTTAATATTTGAAGCCGTCGGTCAGCTCCAATTGATTTTGCATGTACTTTCACCTGTGTTCAAACGAAATAACATGCATTTCAGCATGTTTATGTCAGCTTTTTTTTATTTTTGTCAGACAAAAATGCATTGATCTGAAGGGAAGTTTGACTTTTTTTTTTTTTTTACAAATATGTCCAATAGGTTTTTGATCACAAAATTTTAAAACAAAAGCTCAAAACTCTCTTCTGTCCTGCTCGATTTTCACAGCATCACTTTTATTCCAAGCTCAAATAATCAAAACGTAACCCTTCCTGTGTTTGATTGTGCAAATATAAATGCCTAATCAAGGTGTTACTCAGCTGTTCCTGCTTTTCTGAAAAACCTTTTCCACTTAACGTATATTCTTACAGGAGAGAAGGAGATATTATTTAAATAAGTGCATAAAAAGATCATAATTTTGCCGATGATGCTGTGATGTAAGCCAAAGGTCACACAGGGGGCCCTGCGGGGCCCATGAGACTGATTCTCCCCATCAGCAGCTGCTTGTACAATGATGACCCATTGTCGAAGACATGTTTAATGAGCTCTGCATGTTCGCTGTCATCTCTTTCCTTTATGTCCATCATACTCTCATCATGCGCTCGGTGAATGAAGTTATAATGGTCCGACGGGCCTTTGTGGAGCTAATTTAGAACCTTGAGGCTCCGTGCGTGTGAAGCAGTCCGAAAACAAACGACGGTCTCAACCGGTCGCCTGAAAGACTGGCCCGGGCCCTACAAATTTATTTCTGTTCGGCTTAAAGAAGAGCTTAGCGAGTTGTTTTTCAGGCCTTAACCTGTGAACCTTCCCAGAATGGCTCAAACTCGAACCCTTCTCAGCAAACGAGAGCGACTTAAAGGTCCTATTTACTGGGACAAATTTTATATAGTTACACAGCTGCAGGGACAAATAGGGGAAGATGACCTGTTTAGCACCATGGAGGGGGCATGAAGGGAGGAGCCGGGTGGGGCTGTGCGGGGAACTGAATCCGCCTGAATGTGTCCAGTCTCTGACACAGCGGAGACTTCATTAAAGTAACACATAAACAGCTGTTGTCTTTAACATGTAAACTATTGGGGATCTAAAACTGAGCTGAATGCGCCCTGGGCTCCCCCACAGGCATATGGGCGTTAATTAGCTGGATATAGCCATAGATTAATTATAATATTTTTTCTTTGCCCATTGGTATCAATGGAGGAGCCAGACAAAGTGTCCTTTGTTCTCTGACGCAGGACATTCTGTGGCTGGACTGAATGGGTCTTGGCTATGTCTACATGGATTTGCCATATGGCAACAAAAAGGAAAGAATGGTGCCAGAGAGCGCTTTGTGTTGGAAATCAGAACAAGCTCGCCGTCACAGCTTACGGCTGACAAAGTCACCATCAAAAAGTCTCCGTTTCCATCCAAACATTCGTGTCATACAGTCATGGGAGGGCCAGGTGGGGAGTGGGGGTGGACTGGAGAGAAATTATGAAATATAGCCCCGTATTCGCTTTGTGGGCATTGACGGGCGACCATGCATGGATGCAGCAATGGATGGATGCATGCATGCAAGGGCCCCACGTTTGGCTTCTTTCAATTAAGGGTAAACTTGCAAGTATGACCTGTTGAATGGTTTGTTTCAATAGACGAGCACCATTACAAAGACTAGTAGTTTTCTTTTTGCACTTTCTGGCAGGTGGCCTCCACGCCCGGTGTATCCACGGCGGGGTAAACAGAGTGCGTGTGTGTGTGAGTGGGTCCTTTGGAGGGCCTTGTCGAGTGCGGGTTGGATGGGTGTGCGAGTGTGTGTTTGGGGATGGGGGCGGTGGGTGGGTCTTTGCGGCGGACAAAGCGGGGATCCAAAGGCAGCTGCTGCTTCTTTACAAGGGGCGAAAGGGCCTTTAAATCTGAGCCTATATCCCGCAGCTGCCATTAGGGGTTGCTGCGTCTGAATGCGGGTTTCCCCCCGCAAAGGGTCTTTGGGTTCGTGTGAAGCAGATCCACGCAGACAGAAAGTGGCTGCGTCACTATGGGGGCATTTGATATCTATATCTGTGATGGTGACGGAGAGCCGAAGGAGCCAATAAAACACGGAGCGGTCGCACTTTCCACGCACTCTTCAGGTTGAGATGCTGGTCGTTTCACTCCTTCATAAACTGTCTGGCGGTTTTGATTGTGTGGACTTTTTCCACACCCAGGCAGTGTCATCAATTTGTACCTGCAGGGGTTTGTCCTGTTCTGGTTCTGAGCACATGATGAAATGTGGTTTTATGAATTAAATATGTAAAATATACAAGAAGAATATCCAAAGAGTTATTTTAGAGTGACCGGGTTTCAGAGTCTGCTGTTTCATTACAGTTTTCTGGCTATAAACCTTTAAGTATTGTTGATGTATACAAAGTCCTCAGAAAATAGCTACTAATTAACTTATAAATTTAGCGTTTAATAGCTATTTAGTGGCAAAATTAATTAAAATACCCAAGAACATAGAAAAATGATTAAAGTAAATTTTTAAAGTAGATAAGCAGTAAATGGTGACACCTTTAGGACATGTAAAAACCCCTGCAGAGACTTAAAAAAATGAAAAATGAGCACTTACTTTCATAATTTATTTAAAAAAATTGTACTAATACATTATTAGTACTATATTTTTTGAACAGGCATTCAGAAAATATAGTTACATTAGGAAATTTTTCAAGGCTAATTATCTCAAACCATTAAAGTACTTCATGACAAAGACAATACATTACCATGCACTGGTTTAGATTGGTATAAAACGGCAACATGTTCAGAAAATACATTATTAATTTATAGGATTTACTCAATTTAATTAGACTGTAGTTTTCATATTGAAACACAGAGCAGAACATAAATACATGCATTTTTCCCAACAAACTACCACATGCTTTGTCTGCAGGGAAGCCTGAATTGATCCTGAGCCAGCAAGGCACAAAACACAAATGCTCTTAAAGGTTTAATTTGAAGATGTTTTATTTCCCTCTTTTTTTTTCTTTTTTTTTTTTTCCTTTCAAAAAAATTACTTAGGGCACTTGTATGGAAAAAAATAAAACACACACCATATAACGGCTCAGACACAAATAAATTTAGTTTTTTTTTTAAGGTTTAACAACTATTGGGAAGCTACAAGATTGCAAAACACCACAATGTCTTAAAAAAACAGCAAATAATAAAATAAAATAGAAAATTGGCAACAGACTAAAATCAGCAAGGCATTTGACAAATAAAGAGAAACATAAATAACTTATAAGTTAGAATAAACTTAACATATATACATTTACAGGGGAAAAAAACACAAAGACTAGAATTAAACAAATGCTACTCTCTCTATAAAGCTGTACACTTTTGGCCAGTGTAGAAGATTTTTTTTTCTCTAGGATTGCACAGATGTTAAAACATTTAACACTGTCGAGTGGCTGTATGCAAAAGCAACAATGAATGCTACATTTGTACTGGATAGAAGTCATCCAAGCTTAATCTTTTATTTTCCTTTTCTTTCTTCTCCTTTTAGGGTTTTTTTTTTTTTTTTTCCCTTCTTCCACCCACTCGCCCCTTTGAGTTCCCAAACCGTTCAGTCCTGAGAGGAGCTGCGGGCGGCGTCGAGGCTTCGTTCCGCCGGGGATTCACCGAGGTTCGAGCCGGCGGAATAGCGGGACTCCCCTCTTCTTTGTCCCCGTTTCTCTTCTTCCCCTCCTCCGGCGGCCTTAAAAGCGGCTCTCGGTCCGTAGGAATCCTCAAAAACGCGCAGGGAAGTAGTGCAACCAAAAAAAAAAAAAGTGTAAAAGAAGAAGAAGAAAAAAAACGCCACCTAAGGAGGAAATAAAGAGATATGGTTCAGTTTTTCGACGAAATAAAAAGCATTTCTTTGACAAGAAAAGCGGCGAGTCAGCTTTCCACGGAAAGAAGAAGAATGACGACAGCAGCAGCGAGGCGTCACCCCTTCTTAGCGCAGCGTTTTCCCGCCACATTGTGACGTACGCATCCCCCCCCCCTCCCAGCTCGCTGGTGTTACTACAGCTACTACTATCACTATAGCTGCTCCTGTGATTTCACCACCAGCTCTCTTCCTCCCCATCCCCCACGTCCACTCAGCCAGCCGAGATAACGCTGTCTGGCTCAATCACTTGCAACCACATTATTACAGTATTTATCACAAATGACTAGCTATGTGCTACACTGTTACAATTTGTAGACGAAGAAGAAAAAAATAAAGGCGTAATTGCTATTAATAATTTGGAGAATTAAATTAATGTTCTTCTTACGTTCAACGAATCCTCTTTCGCGAAGTTTGTTTCACCGAGATGGGAGGCTTGGGAAGTCTGTCGGCAGCCTTTTTTCGTTTCACGAAGAAGTCTGTATGAAAGAAATTATAATATAAGTCACAGTAAATAGATTTATCTGAAATTAAAGCGGCTTCTCTGGGGGTATTTTTTTTCCTAGTAGATTAATAAACCCCTGTAACTACCTGTGATGTGCGTGTTGTTGTCATCAGCAGCAGTCGACGACCTCTTGCGCCGAACACAGGGAGCCTGTCTGCGAGTCCCTGAGATCCCTGTGACCGGCCGGTTCTCCTGGTTCACCTCCACCGGGGTCGGGAAGCTGCTTTCCCCGTCGCCGCCGACGACGCTGCTGCGGTCACTCTCCGGTACCGCTAAGCGCTCCATTACATCCCCGTCGGAGCTCTCCGACATAACGGATTCCGAGGAGGGCGTCTGCTTTACGGGCGTCGCCGGGACGCGCGTCCTGCCGCTCTGCACCGATTCCCGATAAAACGCCGCCGTCCTCTCCACGGGCATCTCTTCCCACTCGTAGTCCCCTTCCAGCGGGGTGTTGTCCTCGAAATTAAAGTTCCATCTCTGCTGGTCCCGCTCGGAAATCTCCCGCAGCTTGGCTTTCACATCCCGACTCAGCTCGTCGTGATCCACCGGCCCGAAAAGACTGCGGCACACGCCGGTGCGCCTCTGGAGAGGGAAGGTCCTGCGGGCCACCAGCCTCTCCAGCGCGCTGCTCGATAACTGGACGTGGGACATCTCCGAAAAGAGGACCAATTCCTCACGACAGAGACCCAGGTGTTGGTTTAGTTGTTGTTTCGTTGCGCTGTAAGAGCGTGTCTCCCTGCCCCCTCGCAGCTCAGTTTAAATGTACCTCGATACCGTACGCCTCACAATTTATAACCTCTCAACGTGTCGCGTAGATCCAGGACTTCCTTCATTGGCTGACTGAAACTCCAACCCTCCCCAAATACGCACACAACCCTCACCACGATGCCCTCCCGCCGACTCTCCCGCCTCCCCTTACTCTTCTACCCTTTCGGCTGAGTGCCGAGTAGAGCTCAGCGTTATGATTTCTCTGCTGCACGCAAGGTGTTAAAACTCAGCGGAGCTTCCCTGGTTGTTCTATCAATGGAGCTGCGTAAAGGACTTAAATCTCCATTTCTTTTCACGCATCAGTGACTCGTGTGTCCGAATATTTTTGACATTTCAAGAGTTCAAAAAATGGCCAATACAATTCCAGTTTAATAATTTAATCTCAATCGACCTGAAGATCTTAGATGCAACTGTAGTTACAACTATCTTATGAATTGTTTGCTTCTGGACAGTTTCAAACACACCTGCAGGTTATATCCCATGCCAGCGTCCACACACAAGGGCCCCTTATCTTTCAGTCCTTCAGCAAACAATGAGCGCTTTGGATCATGTTTCCCAGTCCAGTCTGCAGAGATGTTGCAGATGCAACCTTTGCCGCAGCTCTAATACACCAGGTCAAACAATGCAATATCGGGGGATGAAGATTCTAATCATAACAATAAAAGGTTGAAAGTTTAAAATCTCTAGAGCTGCTGTTTTACGCATATGTGAAGGTGCTGTATTATTATTATTATTATTATTATTATTATTGTTCTTGTTGTTTTGCCTTATTTTAACAAAAACAGCTTACGTTAACTCTGCCTGCACATAGCAGAGTCTGTCCTCAGGTCCGAGGAGAGAAAACGGACATCGCCTTTGCAAGGAATGACGGATGCACAGCGACCCTTAGTGGTAAGCAAATGGTACTGCAGTTTGAACATATAAAGCAACTCTGAATAAGGATTTGTAGACACTTTTTCTTGCGTATATTTCTTCCTTCTTTTTTGTCACACTTATACGTTCCAGAACATCATACCTTTTCAAAGACAATATGGGATTTAACACAAAAGGCAATTGTCAAGCAATAATTAAATTTATTTCATTTAAACAAGTTACCAATCATATGCAAAAAGCAGAATAATCATTATTTAATCATGATTGAACAGATTTTTTGAGAAGTTGAGTTCTATGTCACCTAAGCCCAGATTATTGCCATTCTCACAAAGCCAACAAATAACTTGAATAGACCTTGTCCGGTACCATCGAGACACTCCCTGATCTAAAAACAATTCTAGAACAGGCAAGTCACTGACATCTAGCTTTGGATTACAAAGTCATTTTGGGGGGTTTTGGCAATCAAGTCAACCACATTGTAAACAGTCATCCAAATATGGAGAGAGAGTGGCCATCTTACCAAAACTAAGTGTGCGTCCCAGAGGTCACAACAGAACCAAAGGAAGCATCTAAAGAACTGCAGACCTCACTTGCCCTCAGTTTTATAATGCAATACTAAGAAAGAGAGAATGTGAAAGAATGGGGCCCAGGAGAGACTTTTGTGGCAAAAGCCAATATAGAGTTAAAGGAACACAAAGACAAGTCTTACATTCCAACAATAGAATATCATATAAACAGTCTAACACAATGGCGTGACGATCAAGTCTACTTTAGGATCTGAACAACTTGAGATAGTTGAATTATTATCTCTTACAGAAAATCATGGAGAAAAATATGTGCTATAGCTCAGAACAGTGATCATAAACTTAATGAACTGAACTTTCCTAGAAGTCCGCCTCAAAATGACTAGAAACCTTGAGTAAAAGTTTTGGAGTGGCCTGATCCAGCGACTAGTTGATATGTTCAAAGTTAAATCCCAATGAGATGTGGTGTAAACATACGGGCAGGCCTTCATTTTTAAATAAAGTGGATTAACCAGATTCTAAAGCTGATTTTAGGACTTTTACGGCAGCTACGAGTGAAAAGATAAATGGCAGGAGCCGTTTTTTATTTTCTGTTTTGTTAAAACACACAACAGTGGGTCCCTCGCATCACACGGTGACGTCATATGACAAGACTTCCAGCTTGTCAGAACGCGTTATGGCTTCCATGTGAGTGCCATCAGAGTCACATGCAAGGAGACGAGCACCGTAGAGAGGAATTTCCTTGTGAGGATACAGCGCTCACTGCTCAACAACAGCTGATCCAACCATCATGTGATGGTTTATGACTGTGGGCAGGTGATGCAGTTTGAGACATTTTCTCAATGCCACAACTCTCCAATTGTTGTGGTTAAGAGAACTAATGAGCCCCTGTAAATTATTTATTGTAAAACGTAGTGCCTTGCAAAAATCTTAATACCGCGTGATGTTTTTCGATGTTGCCACCATAAATCTCAATGTGTTTTCTTCTACTCTTAATTGACAGATCAGTACAAAGTAGTGAATAATTGTAAAGTAGAAGGAACATTATGCATGTATTTAGCATTTTATTTTTTACAAATATAATTCTTAAAAGGTAAATGTGCATTTGTATGTATCCCACACCAAAAAAACATCTCACAGAGCACTGTTCAAGCGATTATCTTAAAATGGAAACAGCATAACTATTAGTCTGGCCCAGTGGTGTCAAACTCCAGTCGTCAAGGGCCGATGTCCTGCAACTTTTAGATGTCTCTCTCCATCAACACACCTGGCTCTGCTAGTGAGGCAGTTTCACCATTTAATTCAAGTGTGTAGGACAAGGGACACATATCAAAGTTGTAGGACTCTGGCCCTTGAGGAATATCGTTTGAGACCACTGTTCTTTGTAAGCACCAAATGTTGGTGTTTGCATGCAAATTGTTGTGTTTGATGGAAACCAAAGGCAACACACTGAAAACACCCACACAGTAAAACATGGCAGTGGCTGCATCATGCTGCAAGGATGCTTTTCTTTAAAGCAAATCAAATGTTAGAATAAAACGGCCAAGTCAAAAATCTAATCGTAAATCCAAACATCCTGGGCCGTCACATTGTGGCTCAAGTGCTCCCCCTGATGGCTATTAGGTCAAACAACAACGTTGGTAACGTTGGAAGTTACCATCCAACGTGGTAACTTCATCTTTAGGTTTTTATCAACAAAGTAGCCGACATAAGCTATATCTTAGCAAGGGGATTATAGATAACTCAAGCTGATCTTTGTTTCTCACAGCTTCTTTGGTTTTAAGTTGGTTACTGATTGGCTTAATGAGGTGGGAGGATAACACCTTGGGTCCCCAGGCAAGGCTGTCTAAAAGAGATACTATCAGCCGTAAAAATGCAAGGAGAAAGTCTGCACTTATTATGTCTCAAAGGGAGTGGGGGGTGATTTTGGTGTTTTCACCAAAGCAGCAGGTGCAGTCGGTCTGGAGTTCTGCTGTGATCACTGACTTCTTTAGGCCGGCTGTGATTCTTTCATCTTGAAAGCACACACATGCATGAACTTAAGGTTGCTTAACTGGCTCTTTTGAAATAAGTGGAAACAACCAGAGGTCTGGGTTCTGGCTGCAAACAGCCTGGAGGCAGAGCGAGTTTCAGGCAGAATGCTGGTGGATGAGGTGGGCAGTGACCAGCAACAGGTTGGGTTGTGTTCATATGAACCCAGTGTGTCTGATGAATTAATGTGATGAATTAATATGAGGCCTAAAACCAGTGTTTTAGATTTGTTGAAGGAAAACAAAAGATAATGTGCACACAATGTGGAGGGTAAAGTTAGTAGGAGTGGTGCTTATGGCAAAACACTTCCAATTTTAGTTTGATCAGAACACATGACATGTCTTCAAAAATGAAGGTCTTTGTCCCTGAGTGCATCTTTCAAGGCTTTTCTGTGTTGCTTTTGAAGTCATGGCTTCTTCCTCTCTGAGTGATTCTTGCATGTAATGTTTGAAGTGTGGCGCCTTCATGCATCTGTGAACTCTTCCTAAAGATGAACCAGACTTGTGCCAGTCCATGATTCTTGTCTTCGTTTTCAGACATTTACAATGCCATGGCAACATCATCTTGGCTTTCCCAATTGTTTAAAAGCATTGTAATCTTGGTGAACAGCTCTGTAGTTTTATAAAGTCTACACCTTTAAATCAGGTTATTGCTTATTTTGGGATTTGTAGTCTGCTTTGCGTTTCACGTGAGCTGTCCTATTTTGTCTGGCTTGGGTGCTGCCGTTCCAGGCTTGTGAACACGTAGCAGGTCATTTCTTAGGTGATGTTTGCTATCGCCGCCCCAGACATAGACCATTCACCTGAACAAACCGGACCCTTTGATGTTTCAGACGCTCTGCAGGCAGGACTGCTGAGTGTTGCAGGAGGTAAACAAATGGAAAATTGCTAACAAAAAGCCTGCAGCCTATTGTGAAACCTAAAACACCCTGCACGTTCTGCATGCTGCTTATAGGTTTAAAGCAGGCATGTGACATACCCAGATAAACCAGTTGCCAAATCTTTCCATTCCTCCAAATCATGTACACAAACAACCATTCAGTAGGCGATCTCAGTATTATTAATTTCAGTAGGCTGCATAAAACTTCAGAAACATGGTCAAGTGTTAGCTCTTGAATGTTGTTACTCTGTAATTCCTTTTCAGAGTCCACACAATCCTTCAGTTTGTTCTGTGGAGGCCTGACAACATTGTTCATATCTGAAAGTGGAAACAGCATTTTCATTTTGGGCCATTTCAAAAATCTGAGTGCTCTTAAAGGGCCGGCTGTGCCAGAATATACTGATAAAACCTATTAAATTGTTAAAATGTTAATAAATAGCTGCTCCTCTGGGGTTTTGTGATTGCTTTAGTGTTTTGTAAAATCAAAATTACAGATTTTGTGATGCCAATTTAGAAATGTTTGTGAGGATTTTTATTTTTCACAATATTTGTGCTAATGTGTGATGTTAAATGTGACTTTTTATTACTCATGGATGTCAAGTTATAGTCAATTACGGACTATAACATCCAGTAAGGCTGAGACAGCAGTCACTTAAACTCAATGTTTTTGACCAATTTTGAGAAAATTTGCAGTAAAATCAGAAAAAAAATGTGGAGATTTGTTGATTTTGTGTGAATTTTGCAGATTTGTGGAAAAACTGGAAGGATTTATTGATGTAATTTGGAGATGAAAGGGCCACATAAGAAGCTACAGCGAGCCAGATGTGGGCCCCGGGGCCTTGAATTTGACACATGTACTGTAGGCCCTGCAGGTCAGAAAAGCAGCCAAGAGGTCCACTATGACTCTGGAGGAGCTGCAGAGATTCACAGCTCAGGCGATGGAAGTCTTTTATAAAAGGCATTATGCTCTCTGTTACTTTGAATATCTTTTGCTCTGTTTGATTTAAAAGTCTGTCTTAATTATCAATGCAGTAGTATAGTGGAACAATGTTCTATGTTGCATATCACTGGTTTAGATTTATTTTGTCATAGAAACAATAAATGTCAATCTCAATAGGAAGATTACTGTTGTTTTTAAAGGCAAACTGTATGAGAAAATCCTCAAACTAGTTAGTCTTTCATTTACCTTTAGCATATGAGGTTTTGTGAATAAAAATGTTTAATCTACAGTGGTTTACTAGATAATGTCTACCCAGTGTTCCTCTTTGCCTGAAAGGAGGTTTTGCAACCAACGCATAAATGCTTTTCTTTTTAATCATTAACTTTTGTTCTCTTAACAAACTCATGAGCTTATCAAAGCAGGAAAGAAGTAAAAACATCAAATAAAAAGGAAAGAAAGTCACCAAATTTAAAGCACCTTTTAAAAACGAATCGTTCCCCTTGACTGAATACATTTTGTCAGATTACTACCACAATCACCAATGTATTTTATTGATATTTTATTTGCGCTTTCGTTTTATAAAGAAAAAAAATCTGAAAAGATACGCCAGGAATTTTCATGAAATTTTTTGCCCTTTGTTCTTTTCCAAATAGCATATTTTGTCAAACTTTTGACTTTTGTCAAAAGTCAAACTTTGACTTAATGTGCTCGACACATAAAGAATTTTTTTTTTTTTATGTTTCATGGAAACAAATGAAGAGAGACAATTTTATACATTAACTGTGAAGTTATAATAAAATCACGACAGTTGAATACAGATAGGTTTTCGCAATAAATATATTCAGTGTGTGTTATAATAACAGCTCAAGTAAATAAGTAGATTAATTTTTTTGTTGTGTGTTTATTTCTAAAGGAGGCGGATATGACGCTATGCAAATTATCCATTTACAGCCATGGTAATAACTTGTAACAAAACGCCGGCTTAAAGCGCCTCTTTTCAAACTGAAGCCCAGACTAACTACAGTCCTATTCAGCTCTTTGTGCTGTTATTGAATGTTAATTAGTTACAGACCGATAATACTGAAAAGTAAAGGTTCCTCAGTAAAGCGAGGTTAGACTGCACCGGCGAGTAGGCGAAGCTGAACTTCCGAGTCGAATGTTTTTATTTTCATAATAAAACAATTTCAGTTCGTCATTAGACACACAGAAAGGGCAGACGAGCTTCCGAATGCCTGTCAAGTCACGGCCATTTTGTGAGTGGCATTTTTTTATGAGACGCCTTTAAAAAAGTTGTAGAAAACCGTGGCTGAGGTTTTTATTGTTAACGCAGTATTGAAAATACATCTTTGTGTTTGACATGAAATAAGAGTAGATGTTTCCTGTTGTAGGTCAGCTGGGTTTATGAAAAGTTTATACTTTCTAAATGCCAAGGAGTTTTTTTTTTGTTTTTTTTAAGAATTATCATTGCTTTCTTTACATTTAGAAGCTTATGCACACTACATTTACCACACCTTTAAATAATTTTGGAAAGCCCAGATGATGATAAGCTTCTGGAAGGCTTCTGGAAGGCTAATTTACACAATTTAAGTTATTAATGTTATTTTATTGTTATAATATTGTAGTACAATTTCTGGCTAGGCTACCCCCTCTAACTGCTTCCCTGAATGAATAAGAAGGGTATTGTAACCAAACAAATGTTTCTTCCTGAATTTGTTGTGTAATGACCTTATGTACTTCTATTCATTGTTGTTATTTTACATTCAAAATATCAGAATTTGCACATCACTTTATTCCAGGGGTGTCCAAAGTAGGTCCTTGAGGGCCGGCATCCTGCATGTTTTAGTTCTCTCCCTGGTTTAGCACACCTGCATCAAATGATGGGTCGTTAGAGGCGTAAGGAGAACATTGACTTGCTGAAAGAGGTTGATACTACCACTAAGAAGAAAACTTAAAACATGCAGGATGCCGGCCCTCGAGGACCGACTTTGGACACCCCTGCTTTATTCAAATTACATCAGATGTCAAAACAGCATACTGGAATAATATTACTCTTACCGCGCGAAACTACCTATCACAATATGGCGCCCGCACCGACGTATAGCTTGTAACCGGAGATGTAGGGGCTTTTACTTTGAAGAGCGATTACCGGAAACGCCTTTGTGTTTCAGAGCATGTGATTGTGTGCGGAGCATGCAGTTGATTGTCAATGCTTAAGCGGCTCAGCAGTGGTTCTGTCGGTCTGTGTGGGTACAGTCAGGCTTTAAACAACTTTTTTCATTGGCAGCAAAGCTGTTTTCTACATTTGCTATAATGTATCGAGCGGTAGCAGCTTCTTAGCTTACCCGTTTAACAGCCCGTAAGCACACATATTAACCCAGCTGGTGAGTAATGGTAGCTACATTTCAAACGCACACGAGAGGCTAGCTAATAAATTTCCTGACTCCTTTAAAAAAAAAGAGACCTAAAATGCGAAACGCTGTCTTAAAGAAGTCTGTTTATACTGGCTGGTTAATTAATAACACACCTTTTAGTTGACTAGCCTCCTAGACAAGGTCAAACATTTAAAAATAGCTACCAATAGCTAACCAATCTGTGTGACACTAAAGCAGAGCTTTGATTTGTTTATTAGCTTCTATCCTTCAGTTTAAAATCCTCCCAGCGTGTTTTGGAGGAAGTCGTCATTTCTGACAGTCCAGGAACGGATGACATTTAAATAGTTTGATATAAGTAGGCGGCGTCGGTGTGCCTGTCTGCCTGTTTGACAGGTTCGCCGCTAAGCACAACCGAACGGGACGTGATTTTCTGGTAATTTTTTCCCCCCTCCCTCCTTGTTGTTCAAGTTACGTCGATTTTTCTCCGGCCACCTCAGGATGCTGGCAACAACCTGGGTGGGGCTGACGCGGACCACACAGACCAGGAGCAGATCTCAGGGATAAGCCAAACCGAGCCGGATCGCTACTGCTCTACTTTTTCCTCTCCCCCCCCCTCATCCCCCCCGCTTTTCGTTTCTTTGAAAGCACAGCGGGCGGCTTTCAAAAGGGTGAAAGCAGTCACCCAATCAGCCATGACCAAGTCCGAGTCGAAGAGAAGCGGCGTGTCCGCCGGCAAGTGCGCCAGCGCCGCATCCGCCGCCGAGCAGGTCAACAACGGCTCGTTTGATGTGGGCTTCCCGGAGCCGAGCCCCGCAGCCAAAGCCAAGGTGCTGAAGCAGACGTCCAAGGAGAGCCTCCACCGGAGGATCGCAGAGTGCGAGGTGTACGACGACGGGACCAACACCTTTTTCTGGTGAGTGGGGGACCTGAGGGTGTCACGACCACCTACCCACAGGGGAGGAGGGTGAACCGCGAGTTTTGTTTTATAATGCATCAAGGTTGTCTGAAAGTCAGCCCCAAGTGCCCTCCGTTTATTCCAGCACAGCTAGAGCTGAATTAGTGGGTTTCCTCACACAGACTCAAATTTTCCGTCCAAGCTCACCTACTATAATATCACACCCTGCTGCTTACTCAACACAAGATGAAGATGGCAGACTTCTTACAGACAGACAAACCTGAGGTCCTGTGCTGCAGGTGGTGTTCTGTGTAGGTCGGGAGCGGGTCTGGGAATGTGTCATTCCCTCCCTGCAGCAGTTTTTCCTAGCTGTCTTGGCTCTTCAGTGTAACGGTTTAGTGTCTTTGGTGGCAGCTTATTTAGTGTTTGACTCAACTTGGGCTGAAACAAGTAATCGGATTTACTGTGATTAATCGGTTATTGAAATAATTCCCAGATAATTTAGTAATAGATTAATTAAGTGGAGAATACACAAAACAGGCCATTTGCTGAAAGAACAACACAGTCAGAGGTGGACTAAGTCAAACCTGTATAAACGTTTAATTTGCATTGAAGAAACAGCCTTCTTTATCTGTAAATATGTTCTACCCTAATTCAAATTCTATGGAACAAAAAAAAATCACCTTTTATTAATTAAAAAAAACCTACCAGATTAGCCTTGCACTGTACTGATAAGTGAAGTAAAAAAAAAAAGGCTGAGCTTTTCACATGTTAATGTTAGAAGTTTTTTTTTTCCAGCTGCAGATGCATACACTAAAGGAACTCTGTTTTTGTATTTTAGCCAATAAAATGTTAAAAATAAAAGGAACTGAATTATGTTTATTTACATTTTACTTTATGTGTACAAAATAAACCTAACAGGGTGCCTGGGCAACCTTAAAAAGTTATGACTCAGTGGTTGCTAACTTGCTGCTAATATACTCTTCCTAGCTAGCTTTTTTTTTTCTTTAAAGGAAAATGCATCACTAGTTGACTGGACGATTGTTTTTGGCCATAAGATCCAGCAGGATCCCACAATCATTTCCTATATTTAAAGGGATTTCTTTCTTTTTCTTTTTCTTTTTTTTTTGGTCTTACATTTTGTCCCAGCTAGCATAAAAAAAAGGTCTGAAAAAGTCTTAAATTTGACTGGCTACAACCTGCAGATACCCTGTTTAAGTATATAAATGAAAACTCTTCAGAATGTGCCATTTTAAAAAATAAATAAATCTGATTAATTGTCAGAATAATTGATTACAATAATTGTCTGTATAAATTCAGCCTCTTCCAGACTGAGTGCAAATCTTTGCTGGTTAATTTTATTGAGCATCTAGAGTTTATTCAGCTAACTAGTAAATCCGCTTGAATGTAAAAACTAATGCAGTTAAACTACAACATGTCTGATTATTATGTTTATTTTCACGTTTTGTCTCATCTCGGTGTTTTTGATCTCTTTTCCAGACTTTTCGCCGCATTTTATCACGCTGCAACGACAAATTTCAGAAAAGTTACAAATGAAAATCTTAAAACCGTGCTTTGCATTGGTATTCAACTCCCACGTACTCAGATGGCCCTAAATGAAATAAACGGTTCAGGATCTGACGAAAGATGGATGAGGCTGAACTTTGAAAACCAAGTGTTTAATTTTGGCTTCCCTTTAGAGTAAGACGGCCTTTTATGTGAATCTGTCACATGAAATGTCAATAACACAGAGGTTTGACTAGCAACTTTTAGTCAAAATAAAACTGTAAAATCCTTCCCACATGACATGCGCAGCGAGTCGTTCATTGATTCGATGCGTCTTTGGAAGCGACGCTGCTGGTAATCTCCACCTCAGACATGTGTGGAAAATTGGTGACAGCTGGCCAGTGATAAGAGCGAAGGATTTAGTGATTATCCGGATCACAGGTCAGCCTCGAAATGCAGAAAGCGGTTAAAAGAGCTGCTGCTTCTTATTTGTTTATTTTTGCAAACAAGCAGATCTGACTTTAGTTTACCAAGGGTTGTGGAGAAATGTCCCAAAACAGTTTGAGGACGAGGAAACCCGTCTCGAGTTGATGAGGAGATGAGAAGTAGGGGCAGTCTGCCTTGTAGGGGCAGACTGGAAAGTGGTTTTATTTTAAGAAGGAGGGGGAAAAATAAGAGGATTAGAATGGACGTCAGTCTGATTTGCAGTAAATGTTTCTGTTTCTGTAACTTTTCTACCCATTTAAAACTGCTGGTTGTGTCTCCGGTTTACTGACGGGCTCCTTTCTAATCTCGGACTCTCTCCGAGTTACACAGAACCGGTATTTGTTCTCCTCCATTGTTGCTGTGTGGTTGTCAGCCTGGAGGCAAACAAGGGCCCTCCCCTCTTCCTCCTGCCGAACAGGTTGGATAAGGAGGTGGAACCAGGAGAAAACTCTGAAGCTGCTATGACTCACTTCGAGGACTTGGAGAGCAGCTCTTGTTCTTCAGGTTGACTGGTGGAAGCTGTGATTGCAGCACGAAATGCAGCCGTTAGACTTCACCTTGCAGAAAGTAAAACCTGTCCTAATAACAATCTGCTGGTCTGTTAGAGGAGCTTTGTTTTGTTTATCTGTATGTATTTATTTCTTCATTCACTTCTTTTTTAGCTCAGATTATTGAAACAGACTGCGCAGATTTGAAAATTTGTACCAATATCCGATACAGATATTGCTGCTACGGCCGACAATCAATACTCACAGGTATTATTTTCCATATATATTTCTCTACCCTTTCCACACTTTGGAGAAAAATGACCTCTGCTGTCCTCACCTCAGTTTTGGTTAAACTTCCCACAATCCTCCACGCAGAAAACATGTCAGCAAAAAAGAAATGAATATCAGTTTGTCGATATCAGCCCAGTTTTATTTATCATAATGATATTTTAATATCAACCGATACCGATGTCAGTGCTGATATATCGCAGTTCGTTAAATTAAACTTTACATTTTTGTGATTTGCTAGTATTTTAATGTTTCAACGTTAATATTTAGTTCAGACAATAAGAGCACAGCTTTTATTTTTTGTGTTGTAAATTTGATTTTAGTTTTGACAGTAATATAATTCTGTCTGGTTCTTCTTAGCTCTAAAAATCACCATTAAATCTCCAATATTACAGTTCATGCATCTCCAGGTCAAAATGTGAAATTGACCTTTTTTTCTTCTTTTTTTTTTCAAATTTGATTTCTGCCCTGATAAATTAAATTAAAAAAGTGTCAATTAAAAATTTAATGAGTTTCACATTACCACTTGGTTCTGTGCCTTAAGAAGAAAAATAAATTCTTTATGCAACACATGTTTGAAGTTAGTTTTTCAGTTGCATATATTAAAAAGAAAAAAGCAGAAAAGTTTAATTTAAACCCGACTCTCTCTGTACCCAGCATTCAGCTCATCGCTCCAGTTGGAACGCTACTTCATTTCTTACTTTAGAGGCAATTAACCCTGTTATTATCAATAAGTGGTCAAATAAAACTTTGCCCTCGCAGTAAATCTATCTATAGATAGTAACAATTCACAGATATCAGAGTGACACCACTATGGCATGATAAAGGCCAAAGTTTGGTCATTGGTTGTGGGTTCATGAGGAAAGTCGATGGTCCACATCATAGAAACAATGTTTGTGCAACAACCTAGACAGGGAGTTTAGCCATCTGTAGCTTATTTGTAGCTAAACTTAATTTATTAGTTTCTAGACAGAAATCTCTGCCTTGAAAACGTGAACATTTTTTTGTTGGAGCAACACAAATTGCTCTAACAATTTGCTCATTGTTAGAGCAGCTCATAATTGTAAAATTCAAGTAAGAATGATGCATATTTGGTGTGTATATTGTAGTCAACACTTTGTTGAACCATGGTTTGCTACCTCTGTACTTCTTCTGGGGTCTCTGTTCTCTCTTCATACATGCAGGCAACAATTTCTTTTGCCTGTTTTGCGTTTCAAAGTTGGTCTTGAAGTATTAAGTCCTGCCACAGATGGTCTACAGGTTTAGGTCTCGACTTGGAGTGCATTTCCACCAACTGAGAGTGGAAAAGACTGAGGAAATGTATCGTCACTTATGCATCAAACTACTGGGTAACACTTTATTTGAAGGGGTGTGCATAAGACTGACATAAACATGACTTAACACCTGTAATGAACATAAAGAAGTCTTTATGAATGTTTGACAGTTGTCATGAAGTGTCATTTGGTAAATAATGACACTTTTAATGCAAAGTTGCTCTAAAAGTTGCCTTGGAAGTCCATTAAAAATGACAACTTTGCATGATTTTGCAAATTATAACTTAATGCAAAGTTGGCACTTTTAATGGACTTTTAATGCAACTTTTAGAGCAACTTTGCATTAAAAGCGTCATTATTTACCGAACGACACTTCATGACATCTGTCATAAACATGCATAAAGACTTCTTTATGTTCATGACAGGTGTTATGTCATGTTTGTGACAGTGTCATGTCAGTCTTATGCACACCCCTTCAAATAAAGTGTTACCAAATACGGTTAGTTTGTCATAAAATGACATGATACTGGCTGTTATAATATGATCAGAAAAGGTCTAAATGTTCTCGCAAAACACTCTAGAGAAATGAAGTTCTGCAGCTTTCGCTCTGGACTTTTCTCTGAATCGTTCCCCTCGGCCGACTTTTATAAGATCTCCGCTGGCAGCACCTTGTGCAGACATGGCCGCCATCCCTCCTTGATCCAAGCATCAAAACGGGTTTTCGTCTATAAATGGCACTAATCTTATTTTTGCCGTCTCTCTTTCTCTCTGCCCCTGCAGGCGAGCCCACACCCTGACGGTGCTGTTCATTCTGACCTGTGCCCTGGTCTACGTCACGCTGCTGGAAGAGACGCCTCACGACACGGCCTACAACACTAAAAGGTCAGCGCGCCGCCACTGTTACGTCCTCCCCCTCTTCGCCTGACCCCTGAGAGAGGGCAGGAAATTTTCCACTAAACGGCTGGAGCTGCTTGATTGGATTATGCTTCCCGCCATGTGGCTGGAAGCACTTCATCAGAGGAGGAAAACTATTAACCCACTCCATTTGTTTCCATCCAGTTTGTCTTTGAGTAATTTTCTGCGAGTGCGTATTTAATTAGTCTGGCTGATGGCGCAACCATAAAGATGCCTCAGAGATGCAGCTTTGAAAATGGCAAAGTGAGAACCACAAAGAGGAAAAGTGTTATAACTGGTGACTTATGGCAGGCTGTTTTAACGTAAAAGGACTTTCGTCTGACTATCCGTAGATATTTAAAAATGAGTTTTGACTAGAGTCAACTACACTCTGACCACCCCAAATGGTAATTTGCAACACCGGCATTCACTTTCTGACCAGTCAGAATAATAATTCAAGATTTTAATTTGATGAGTCAAAATTCTTTCCCAGATGTCACACCTGATGTCACCGGATTGCATCTGTAATTACAAGACAACATAAACGTAATTATGACTAGTTAAAAGTACATTTGAGCTTAAGCCCCCCTTTGTTCTGTCACTTAGGTGTCCTTACAACTGCCTGCAGAATTTTTAGTCCCACACAAAACTGTCAGAAAATGCTGCAACATGTAAAGATCTCAGCAGTAATGAATGAAGAACTTCATTCAAGTGCTTCAGAATCTGCAAAGAATTTCTTATTTCTTATCCTCAGACGAACACAATGCAGTTAAAGACAGCTTTGAAAAGTGAGGCAATCGTATTCCCGTTCTTTTTCTTTATTAAAAAAGTTTTCATTGTTTTATTGAAATTTCAGAATGCTATTTACATCTCTACTTTATTTGGAGATATCCTTAAAGGACTTCTGACTGGTCAAATCTAATTTAGAGAAATGTGGAACTCTAATTTTGCCTCATCATTATTTGCTTTCAAGATATCCGTGATTTAATTAGTCGAATCTATGCATCTAATATCTAAAAACACATTTTAGATGTTTTGAATTATGGGGTCTTTATTCAGAATTATGACTAGTTGAAACAAAAAGTGAGATATTAAATTGAATTGTCTGAAGCATGTTTCAGGTAGCCAGAAATTCACTATAGATGCAACAAATTAATGGTAAATTTGATGTTCTTTATAGTAGTCACATCATAGAGGTATCTTATGTTATTTTATGTTAAATCTGCCACCTGCAGGTGACTAACTCATTACGTTGTGAACTTAACCCTCAAATGTAACTCAAGACAAGCATCTGTGGGTTTTATAGAACTGTGAAACCTCAGAAACTGGGAGGAATGCCAAGCGGCTGCCATGTGGTTCACTTTCCTCCGTTTGTGCCAGAACTACTAAAATTTAGTGACCTTTGTCTTGGAAAACCGGTGGCAAAAAAAACAAAAAAAACAGCCTGCACCTCCTCAGACTTGGACAGCAGCAGCATTTATAGTCCCTCTTCTGTTCTTGGTCTGTTTGTTACCTGTTAAATTGCATTAGGCCTTCCTCTGACAGTATTACCAGGTGGATAAGAGGCTGAACGTGTAAGCTGTCTGAAACCTTTTCCAACGGTTTGGACCCAAAAGGCAGACTGAATCGCATCTAGTTCTGCTCTGTGTTTGTTTTAGATTTCAGAGGGGGCCGTAGCTTCTTGTATGTTTGTTTTTATTGTTATTTTTAGCTTTGTTTGCTTCTGTAAGAGGATGCTTGTGTGTTTAACAAGTCTGATGGAAAGATTCCCAGGAAGTTGGGCTCAAGCTGCAGCCGGTGATGCGTTTTGTTTGTTAATGCGTTTGTGAGAGATTGTAGGAAGGCTCTTAACGGGATTTGCTGCCATCAGCAGAGTCCGGCTCGTTGGGATAAAGATCCACTCTCATATGTACACACACTCACTCTATAGGACATTGCTTTTTCTGCCTCTAACTAGTTTGCACCCGCCTTTAACGTTTACATGCAGCACTCCTCTCTCAAACTCACACACTTAATTCTCCTCCCACACACACTCGCACAGTCAGTCACACTCATGTGACTAGACTCGCTGGCAAAGCAGCACTGGTTTTAATTTTAGCCGACGTCTGGCTACTTATCCCTCACTACGCTTTAAGTTCAGACTGGTACCATCACCTGACATAACATGGCTCTGATTCTGTGCATCCTTAAAAAGTCTTGAGTTCATTAATCTAAAGTTAAGGCCTTAAAATGTCTTAAATTCATTAAAGAAAATGTAAGTTGACCTTAAATATCGTCACCTTCTGAAAATAACAGCTTAAGTCATTTTTTGCCTAAAGCGATTTTTGCAACAACAAAAAATCGCTTTTGACAAAAAAATGACTTGGGCCGTTATTTTAGGGAAATAACAAAATCTTAATCACAGGTTTAAAATTTTGTCATAGCAGCACAATTTATCTCATACTATGCAGGTTTTTTTCTCGCAGGACGTTTTCATCAGGCAAAAGTTTGAGTTGTGCACAGACATCTTCACTCACTGCTTTTTTGAGGGTACTAGCTGCTAAAACTGGCTAGCCCTTACTGGCTAATAGTATTAGCTCATACTGGTAGTATGAGCTAATACTAGTAGTACTACTAATACTACTATTAGCTAATACTAGCTAGCTGGTGTGTTTGCTTAATTGCTAGCTAGCAAGCAAATGAACAAGACAGCTAGCATATTGCTCTCTAGCTAATTTCCTTGCTAGCTAGAGAGCAATATGTCATTCACATTCAAGAAGCACAAATTTTATGACAAAGCCACAGAAATTCTCCAGAATGACAGAAATGTCAGTTTTGATCCCCTTTGTTTCTTTTCTGCAGCTCTGCCTTTTTATCTTCAGCAGGTCTTAAATTTGAATTGGTGAAGCTGCATAAACCCTGTAATTAGTCTTAGCATCGGGTTCCTGGTCGATTCCAGTCATTAGATCTAAACTCAGTCTGTTCAAATGGGAAAGAGAAAAAGAATTGGAACCCCTTTAAGTTTTTTTTTTCATTATATATGAATTAAAATAAGCCAAAGGGATCCTGTCCATCTCTCTGATCGTTGCAGGGGCATTGTGGCCAGCATCCTGGTCTTCCTCTGTTTTGGGGTAACACAGGCCAAAGATGGACCCTTCACCCGACCCCATCCAGGTAGGACCAACAATTTGATCAAATCAGTTCTCTGTTTGATCAAAAAAAGATCAAATTTTTGGTTTTTAAAGATTTAATACTGGGTTTTTTTGGAAACCCAGTATTTAACTTTTTAATCGTTTTTCACCAATGTACTCCTGTAGTTCAGGTTGATGTCAGTATGGACATATCCCACCATTTTGTTTGACAAGACTGTTTTACAGCTTCTATTTATTTGGATATTGAATGATCAGATCATCTATATGACAGAATATCGGGGCCTACCTATTAATATTTTTAATTAAGATACTAAAGTAATAACAAGAATACAGTCTTGCTATTAGGAGAATAAAGTATAAATTTTCTGAGATGTCGACACAAAAAATACCAAAATAAAAAGAGGAATGTTGAAGTTATACTTTGGTACAAGTCTTGCTAATATTTAATGGAAATATTTTATCTGTTAACACATCAGCATCAAATTATCAGTAGCAGATCTTTCAAATTGTGCAAACTGAGCTCTGCTCACATCAGATCCTGATAACTTTATCCAAGCTTTTTCTTTCTCATTAAAACAAATTCTTTCTTGTAATTTTTAGTTTCTTTTCTGGTAAAATAGGTTTTTTTTATTTTGTAATAAAGGGAAGACTGAAAGACTAACCTTCTTTTGAAAATACTTTGTCATTGTAATTAGGGCTGTTGTAAACGAATATTTTGGTAATCGAGTAATCTATCGATTATTCTTACGATTAATCGAGTAATCGGATAAAAAAAATTAATAAAATGAAATATTGGTAAATCTGGCATAATACTGGTGTTACTATCAGATATCAATATCAGTCCAATTTTTCATATTTGAGCATCCCTAACAGTTGCTTTTTTGTAGTTTAGAAAACCAACCTTTAACAATAATGGCTCACTTTCTAAGTTAACCAGAAGAAAAGTTGTAGAAAAATCTGAAATTATATTGAATTTAATAACAGAGGCAGGCTCACAAATATGCTTATAAAAAATGT
>NW_015113624.1:114641-147253 GCF_001443285.1 Poecilia latipinna | reverse complement strand
AGGTAAATTTTCCTCGAGGAATTTTAGTAATCGAGGTACTCGAATCATTCGAGGAATCGTTTCAGCCCTAATTGTAATTTATTTTTTAAAGAGGAAAGCGAGAAAAAAAAATAAATTAAAATCAGATCTGGTAGGAAAAATTCAGGTTTTATATTTGGGCAAAGTTCTCTAGCCCAACATGAAGACATTTATTTCATATTAATGACTTTGAAATAAAATATTTCTTTACATTAAAACACTAACAATAAACTAATCCAAACACACAACCATATTTATCACATTACTATGAAAACTATTAAAATGTGTATATTTTTCTACCGTAGTTCTTCTTCAGACTCTTGTGCTGTTAAAGTATCCAAACCTCTTCTGTTGACACTGACATCATGTCATTAAGTTACGCTGACCTTCATTGTGTTGCGACAGGTCAAGGCCGGCTGCCCCTCGCCACACAACCTCCTTTGCTCTGATTGGTCAGTGGAATTGGCCTGATAAATAGGCTCCTCCCTTCAAAACAAACCTTTTAGTGGCTGCAAACAAAATGAGCTGCCAGCTCTCTGTAACTTTGTTTAATTACACATGTATGTTCTTGGAAAGGCAGAGTATTCATTAGAAATGGCTAAAATATCTTTATGTTTGACATTTTAGTCAAAATGTTGGTGATGAGATGACTTGTACTTCAAATCTTTTTTAGAAATGAATCATTTTAGTTTTTTACTTTTTTTATTTTTGTTGTTCTTACAATTATTGAGTCAAAACCTGCTGGTTTCTGGACCATTTCATCCGGATCCGTATTGAGCTCCATGCCATCCTGTGAATGAGCTCAGCTCCTCTCAGGGAAAATGACACATTTTATTGTTTTTCTTTGCCCGTTTTCCTTCACAGCTTCTATAGCAGGTGTCTGATGGTGTTCTCATAACTGAGGCCTGGTGAATGAAAAGCATTCATAGTGAAGATGGAAACTGAATAATACTAGAAATCCAGAAAGCCTAATTTGGTTCACTACTCAGAGCTCAACATCTGAGATGGTCCAAGACATCAGACGACAACCTCGATCTGAAAATGTTTGGCTTGGAGGAAAGAAATCAATTATTTAGACTTTAATTTTTTTCTAAATGGTAAACTCAACACATTGAAACACTGTTTGACAGGGTGTGCATAAAACTGACATAACACCTGTCATAAATGAACAAGACAGCTAAACTCCTTCCTTAAATGGGAAGGAGTTTATGAATGTTTGACTGCTGTCATGAAGTGTTATTCAGTAAATAATGACACTTTTAATGCAAAGTTTGCACTAGAACTTGTATTAAAAGTCCATTTAAAAAATGGTAAAGTTTGCGTAAGTGTCATCATTTACTGAATGACACTTCATGACAGCAGTCAAACATTCATAAAAACTTCTTCATGTTCATAACAGGTGTTATGTCATGTTCATGAAAGTTTTATGCGCATGCCGTCAAGTAAAGTGTTGCCCTGAAGCCTAAATACAAGCTACTTTCAGTGTCAGTGAAGTATGAAGATGTAAAAGTCAAGGAATGATTTTTTTTTTTACAACATAATGACATAATGTCTCCAAATCATTCAAGTTGCTTTCTTTTATCATTTTGAGTTTTCATCCTGAATTTGAAAACGTTTGACTCTTGGGAGTCGGAGTGAGCTCTACAGGAAACAAACTACTCTTTTAGAGCGCCTATCAGTGCTAATCTGTTATAATATGCCAAAGACTTTTGTTTATAATGGTAAAACCTGTTTTACAGCAGCTGTGATGTCACCTCTGCTTTCTATGTAGCTCACTTGCTCACTGCAAGAAAGATGATCATTCTTAAGTTATTTTTTTCCAGCCCTGGCAGAGAATTTGGAATCAGCTAAAATTTGTTGGCAGGTCAATGCTTTCGACAAAACGGATCAAAAACTGATATTTGATATTCAGTGTTTCCTTATTTTTTCTGACATTCATTCAAAATTGAGACTGTAAAATATACCGCATTAAAAACACGATTAGGATTTCTTCCCCCAACACGTCCAGACGTCTCTTGTCGTTCATTCTGTCGGATGCAGAACACAAAAAAGCAAATCCGTTAAGACGCCACAGAAAATCGAATTTCGGTGAAAGATCATTTTGCATTTATTCAGCTGTTGCCGTTACTAGAAGCTCAGTCACTGTGCCACTCCCCGAGACCGTGATCCATTAGGAGCTTCAGGTTGCAAATCTGAAAATCCTTCAGTTTTTTTTTCCTTGGGGAAACAAATCATAGAGTAACAACAGAAATGCAGTATTAGGATTAGCAGCAGAAATGACTGGACTCGCTCAACAGGTTGGGGAGTGTGCTTAACATGGCGTGATCTCGCACACACCTGAACATCAGCGCAGCACAAAGAAGTCATGCAACAACCGTAACCTAACAACACGCCTGGCAACAACCGACAACGGCTACATCCGTCCTCTGAAGCCTGTTGTTTTCTTTCTGTACCTTCCTGTCTTCACGTCCCTCTGGAGTCAGTTGTTGTGTGAGACAAGGTGCGACTTCTGCTTGAATAGTCTGCCAGGTAGACGACTTTAGGAGCTGGTTTTATGGAAGCACCACTTATATGCCAGTTTTTCTTTTTTTTTTTTTTAAGGCTGCACAGTCTAGAAAACGAGTCTAGTCAAATGTAATAGTAGCTCCACAAAACAGCAGCATATAAGAAACCCAACACCTGACTTGGCGATCTCGTCGTGTCCAGATGTGAAAGCACTTCAAACATTTCGCCCACAACAAAATAACCTCAACAACAACCCGTTTATTTGCATGTACAACCGGTAACGGACATCCAATCGCACAGGAAGCAGGTTTAGCCACCGGAGGAGCTGATAGGGCTGCCGTGCCGGTTCTGGGATCTGGGTGTGAACGTGGAGTCTTCAGGGAAGAAAACTTTGATCAGAATCACTCATCGACTCATCGACTCCGTCATCTGCATCCGGGGAAACTCGTTCAGCCGCACGCAGGTTGATGCTCGAGAACCAACAGATTGAAGTTTTTCTTTGTCCCCGTGGAACTGAGGCTGCAACAGCAGCTGCTTAGTGATGCCTAGATTTGTCTGAACAGCTCCATAAAAGTAGCAGAAGTGATATATAAATATCTATATATTGCAGCATTTGTTACATTTTCACACTGCACTGTGTGAACGATTCGTTTGATCGTCCACACCTCGCCGAACGAACCGTGCTGTCCAGTCTTTTTGGAGTTTGATCAAAGCGGCACAAACAGGGCCAGTGTGAACGCACCATTGATGACTTTAATGAGCTGAATCTACAAACACGGTACTAAATATTTTTAAATGACTCATGTTTGTTCTCTCTCTTCAGCTTACTGGCGGTTCTGGCTCTGCGTTAGTGTCGTCTATGAACTCTTCCTCATCTTCATCCTCTTTCAGGTGTGTATCCAATCAAATGGCTCTTCTTTGTAGGCTGTTTCTGATCATGAAGCAGCAGAACTTCTCTACTGAAACACTTGATTTCATTCCCTTTAAATCTGACTGCTTGCTGATGTTCTGGATGGAAGCCGTTAAGACATCCTAAACACCGGCCAAAATGTCAGATTTTTTTTTTTTTTTTTTTTTTTTTTTACTTTTTTTTTCTTCATTTCCTGGTGTTTCTATATAGTGGTCACTGGAAGCCTCTTTTCTGTCTCCCAGTTTAATTAAAATGTCAAGACGCCAACCCTGATCTGTAGTTTAGAGACGTCAGCCAGCTGGCCAGCAGCTCCAGTAAAGCTAAAACTTGATCAAAGTTTTATGTATGTTTGATGCCCTAATAAGATTACCATGTTCTGTATGGAAGACTTATCTTGCCAAAATTTTGAATATATATATACACACACACACACACACACACACACACACACACACACATATATATAAATAAATAGCTTAGTAAAGTAATTAATGTGCCAAAAAGGATAACTTCTCCAGATTATTGCATTATGCAGTGTGGCATTATCATTTTAAATATTACTATTTAATTTTCCATTTTATTTCCAATCTCATTTTTTTTGTTTCTCATATTCTGTATTCAAGACGTTTTTAAATCTACTGCCACTTATTCATCCTACGTTGATATAGTTTTGCTAACATCAATGTAGTGAAACTTTACTTCTAGATTCACTTCTAGAAAAATTAATCTAGAAGTGACGGTCATTTTTATAAACAGTCGAGTACATAAAAAATCTGACGGATAAAAGTTGACTTATTAAAAAAAATAACATATTAAATAATTGACAATATTTGGCACAATAATTACTTTACCAAGCCATTCTTTTTTTTTTTTTTTTTGTGAATGTTGACAATTTTGGCAGGATCTGTCCTCCATAGATGTGCAAAAGAGCTTCTTTTCAAGTAACCTTGGTGTTTTTCTTTATTACAATGTCATGAAACAGACTGTGCACGATGGGCGACAGTTCATGAAGTACATCGACCCTAAACTAGGGGTCGCTCTGCCTGAGCGCGACTATGGAGGAAACTGCCTCATCTACGACCCGGGCAACGCCACGGATCCTTTTCACAACCTCTGGGTGAGAGTCTGAAGTGTTTCAGTCAATCTCACGCTCGAATGCCTTTAAAAAAAATTATGGAAGCTTTTGTCATGTTTCCAATCTTAAACTTTGATGTAATTTTCAAATCTAAGCACAAAATCTCAAGTGGATTTAGAGCTGTACTTTGACTGGGCCTTTCTAAGACCAGTTTTGATCTGAGATGGCAATCTGAAGTATGTGGCTGATTCTGGGGTAAGGGTCTGAAGCTTTTACAACCAGAAAAGATTTTAACTCTGAGGCCAGCCAAATAAAACTCGTCTTTTGAAAAAAGATCGACTTATAATTTTAGACAAAATATCTATTGAAGGAAATCTGTTATATTTAAAGAACCACTATTTATTTTTATTTTTAGGATTGACAATAAAGCTAAACATAAAATTTAGAAAAAAATAAAATTTTGCAAGAATAAAAAGGAAAAACTGGACAAACCAACTGAAAGGTCCAAACAGCCACTTGTAGCATGACTAATATTAAAACGGATCACAGACGGCGCCTCCAACTGCGTTCATGTGACCGACTCTAAAAGCCCGAGTTTTTTCCGGACCTCCAGAAGAACCGGGACTGTTTTTCCTCTGGGATTGCTCTCAGCATCTGTTGCAGTGACCCAGAACCTTCTCTATTTATTGCAGCCTCCGAGTGGGTCAGTCCACAACTTCCAACATGTCGAATTGGGATCAGATGTTTAAGAGAAGCGTCATATGCAGCTTCCGCCTGCTTGAGTCGGGCAGAAAAATCCAACAACTGCTAATTACAAGGCAAAATGGAAGAACGGAAAGTAGCACTGAGCATTCATGATCCACTTAGCCGCTGCATTTTCTCCTGTTTTTATAAATAAGCTAGCTTTGGCAGCCTCGTGGTTGATTTTTCTTGGAAATAAACTCTGTGCACAACGTCGCTGTTCAGCGGTGTGGCACCCATCGGGTCAAAGGTTGTTCATCAGCAGTTTCTGCTCCAGATCCCCCAGAGAGATGACGACCCAGAGGAGAAGCTGAAGGAAACACAGATATCGCCTGACTCGTCTGTCAGCGCTGCTCTATGTGTCTCTTTTGCTTTTTAAGAAGTTATCAATAAGTGCAAAGATTGTATTTGTTACCAAAGCAGCTGTAGATTTACGGACTTCTAATCCTGGTTGTGCACAAGGTGGAAAGCAACCTGTTTGTTTCTGCAGGATAAGATGGATGGCTTCGTTCCAGCTCACTTCCTGGGGTGGTACATAAAGGTAAACACCGACAGTTTATCCAACAATCAACTTAAGAGACTGCAAAAACACAACATCCAGCCAATAATTTTTAATTTAGTTTCTAGTGCAAACATCTTGCCACACTTGAAATAAGATGAAACTGACTTACAAGTAACTTTTCTTGTTTTAAGACAATAATTCCTATAAAAAGAATTAGTTATTACCTCCTTTGACAGATTATTTCACTTACATTTTTCTTTTGCCACAAGTGAAATAATCTACCAGTTGAACTAGTAAATTAAGAAAAAACAATATTAAGGAATTATTGCAGAAAAGTTACTTGTAACTTAGCTTTGTTTTATTTCAAGTGTACAAAGATACTTGCCATGTGTCAAACTCGAGGCCCGTGGGCCAAATCCGGGCCACCACAGCTCTTTATGTGGCCCTCTAGATTCTAGACTAAACACTAAATGTGCTTAAGTATTATCTTATTCATCAAATCGGTGCAGTTTTTATCTGTTTACTGCCAAATTATATCAATCAGTCCCTCCAGTTTTTTTTAGGATTATCATGAAAATTCACAAAAAAAAATTCACAAATTCCTTCCCATTTTTTGCACTAATTGGAGTTTATTGCAGATTTTTATCAAATTGTAAAAAACTTTACTTGTTCTAAACGGCTGCATCAGCCTTAAAGGATGTCAGATTGTAGTCCATGATCTGTGCAGCGTGTAATAGAAAGTCACATTTACCGTCATAAATAAGCGCAAATATTTCCAAATTAGTACCACAAACACTTTGATTTTTATTGCAAAAAAAAAAATCACAAAAAGAATCTCAAAATCCTGTAGGGACTGAAAAGATGTTCAATAATGTTTAATTTTAAGAAGTAATTAATATTTTAACAGTTTGTGAACAGGTTTTATCGATACATTCTGGCATATCCGGCCCTTTAAGAAGGTTCATGATCTGGATTTGGCCCAAAATGAAAATGAGTTTGACACCCCTGCCCTAAAAACTAGACCAAAAATACTTTGGGGGGTGGGGGGAGGGTTTGTTCCTCCTTTATAAAATCATGTGAGTATATGACATCAGAATCTTAAATATGTTGTGTTAATGGAAGAACTTCTTTGCAGTTGCTTACTGTAAAGATCCAGCCTGACATTTTGAAGATGAAGACACCCCATCGCTCTGATCAGCCTCACCTTTAACAGGTCTTTTGTCTTGTGTTTCCTGTCAGACGCTGATGATTCGGGATTGGTGGATGTGTATGATGATCAGTGTGATGTTCGAGTTCCTGGAATACAGCCTGGAGCATCAGCTACCAAACTTCTCAGAGTGCTGGTGGGACCATGTGCGTACAGCCACTGCTTACTTCTTTATCCCAACACACTTGAGATAAGACGCTTGGAGCTTTAATTAAGACTACATGTCACTAAAATAACGATTATTCTTTATCTAATTTAATATCTTAGTCCTGTTTGTCTCTGTCATTTTGCTGCTTAGCTTTAATTACACAGTCTTTCAAAATAAATGTGATGGATTCCAAACAAAGGGCATTTGTTTGGAACTCATAATGGTCTTAAAAAGTCCATTATGAGTCAGTGAAAAAAACATGAATAATACATGAGGGAAGGTTTTTCCTATAAAACAACAATTCTGAAAGGACAATTTTCCCTTTTATTTAACGACGCTAACAGAGGAGTCATCAGGATGTTGGTCTCTTGCTTCCCACTTTGTCCTAATAAAAGTTGCCATCCATCAACGTGCGAGTGGATTACAGCTTGACCTCACTGACCTTTTTAACAAAAGCTATCCTCTCGCCCCCAGTGGATCATGGATGTGTTGGTGTGCAACGGTTTGGGGATCTACTGCGGCATGAAGACGCTGGCCTGGCTGTCCATGAAGCCGTACCAGTGGCAGGGCCTCTGGAACATTCCTACGTACAAGTAAGGCTTCAAAACGACTGCTTCCTCCGAAGAGATTCAGTTCAATCTGACACAAGTCCAATATGAAATAGAAGTAGTTCTTTCTTTTAGTATGAGCTTCTTTTTTTTAAATAAAGCAGCTGAAATGACGAAAGAAAAAGTCGGATTCATATAAAACTGTGAAAAAAAGCAGGATTTTATCAAATCCTTGTTTTTAGCTGTTGTATTTTTGTATTTATTCACATTTCTAACCATCTACTCATCACTTTTCTTCGTAGGGGGAAGATAAAGCGCATAGCATTCCAGTTCACACCGTACAGCTGGGCCAAGTTCGAGTGGAGGCCGGCTTCGGACCTTCGGCGCTGGCTCGCCGTGTTGGGGATTATCTTCATGGTAACGAGATCTCACTGCCGATTTGAAAGGACTTTAGGTCATTTTGGGCAGATGCCACATTGCAAAACGACTCCAAAGCTCCGACAACAGCTTGTGTACAGTGCTTTGCAGAACTATTCATACTTTAGTTCTTTTTTTAAAAATTTAGTCAAACCAAAGTTCCTACCCTTGAAGTGATTTTTTTTTTCCTTTTTGAGGCTCTTACGGAGCAGCTGTGATTATGCTGAGATTAGATTACGCACACTTGGAGTCGCATGATTGGTTAAAAAGCGCTGAAGCTTTCGGTTGTAGTGTGATCAAATGTGAAAAGGTTAAGGGTCGAGTATTTGTGCAAAGGAGCTGAACCTTTAGAACAGGGCTGTGTAACTCTGCAGCTGCGTCTCCATCACAATTGTGTTCAGAACTTTAATATTTCACTTATGTCAAAAAATAAAATTTTTCACTTGCAGTGTTTCCATTAAATAAGAAACACAATTAAAATCGTACGTGAATAAGTTTGTTCACTCGATTAAAAAACATGTTGCATCTTCATCCTCCTGCCACTTCCTGTCTTCATCTTTGTCATTTCTGCCAGTAGCAACATCTGGTTGTTGATCACATGACTTGTGATGCCAAAAACTAGTTTCAATTGCAGTTTAAAGAAATGAACTAATTTCAATGCAGCTGAAAAAGCGCCTCATCCCAAAGCAAAAACATTTTAGCAAAACAGTTTTTTCAAATTTGCTGTGTTTCCATTAAGCAAATTTATTTTTGTAATTACAATTTGCACAATTTTATGGCCAATAGAAACGCAGATATTGGCTCTTAATAACTCTGTGTTTTCAAATATGGACAAAATGACAACATTAAGGTTTTATATCTGCCTGAAAATGCAGTTTTTTGTGTCATTAGCTGGAAACCAGATGCTTTAATTTTAGATCATTTTCTAGAAATTTTAACATTTTTGTAGAAGACAAACACCTTCTGCTTTCAAACATCTTGTGTTGGTGTTTATTTTCTTTTCAGATGTAACTATAGAAATAAAATGTCAACTCTTGAAAAATGACTTGTTTTACCCATCAAAAATAAGAAACTTTTTTTTCTGATTTTTTTTTCCATTTTTAGCAGCATTAAGAGTAAAAAAATGACTATTTGGACTATAAAAGTTATACACCCTGTGCTTTAGAAGTTATCTAAATCAATCCCATGCAAATTTTTCCTTTGGTTTTAAGTTTTCTCTCACTTTTTTGCTCCTGGATTCATACATGTTTGTTTTTTTTGAACCTCCTCGTAGTTCCTGCTGGCGGAGCTGAACACCTTCTACCTGAAGTTTGTGCTCTGGATGCCTCCTGAACACTACCTGGTGCTGCTGCGCCTCGTCTTCTTCGTCAACGTGGGCGGCGTGGCCATGAGGGAGATCTACGACTTCATGGACGACCCGTCAGTACCGGAGTTCATCCTCCAGACGTTTGTCCGGGTCGCATCGGTTTGCCCTCATCGTGTGACTTCTCCCAACAGGAAGTTCCACAAGAAGCTGGGCCAGCAGGCGTGGCTGGTGTCGGCCATAACGGTGACGGAGTTCCTCATCGTAGTCAAGTACGACCCCCACACCCTCATGTTGCCCATCCCCTTCTCCGTCATGCAGTGCTGGTTCTTGGGCATCTTCCTCATCCTCATCTGGACCCTGTGGAGGTTCTTCATCCGGTAAGAAGAGAGTCGAGTTTGTTCTCGTCTCGCAGGACTTTGAAAAATATATGTTTTTACATTTTATCCAAAAATACATTTAAGAATGCTCAAAGCACATCCAGAAATCCAGAAATGTTAAGAGGAATAAAACTGCGTCAACATGGAATGACTCATCTGATTAAGTTTATTTTCTAGATAAAAATTATGCAAATTATTTTAGACTTTTTGTTAAAAATATTCTAGGAAACTTGAAGTGGCAGTTATTTAGTCTAAAGTTTTATTTCAAAGGTCCTAGAGAGTGTTGGAAAAGTGAGAAACTTGATCTATATATTTTTAAAGTCTAAACGGAGAACAGAAAAACTTTACGTCCTTTCGCTTTAAACTCAGATAAAATGCACGTCCATACATCTGTCCATCCTTCTGTCCTCAGTAAAAGAAACACTGCCAGTGTTCCTTAGTGAACTATTATTACCTTAACATTTCTACAGAACCAAGAATTCTGTATAAATGTGGAAATTTGATATGAAAAATGTTGAGGCTAAACCTAAAATGTTTAGTGTCATTTTGTTGTAGAAATCAAATCCAATAAAAGCTGTAAATGGGAACTTTTTTTTTCTTTTTCTTATATATATATATACTTAAAATGTCAAAAAATTTTCTTTATCATTAAGTGCAAATTGCCACTTAATGGAGCCGTTATTGAATATCCAGAGTTTTGCAGACTCCTGGTGTAGGCCTATTCAAGTGTGTGTGTGTGTGTGTGTGTGTGTGTGTGTGTGTGTTTTTTTTTTAAAATAAAATGGATAAACTTTAATGACTTGCAGCCAAATGGATTCCCACTGAAACCGTCTGCAGCAAAGCATCTTAAATCCAACATGGCAAAAACTGTTTCACCTATTTATGTTGTCTGCTTCCACCTTCCTAATTTAAAACAAGCTGCTTGTACCAACAGCGTCTAAAATAACTAGCCTACATTTGCTGTTATTAATAACAGTCTGAGTCTAGTTCTACTTTTCCTTCACATAAATAAGAACCCAGAGCAGAGGTAGGCAGCGCTAGATGAGACACAAACTTAAGACTTCATCATATTGTGTCTGATTTGTAGTCGTGATAAAAAAAAGTACATCTGAATTCAACACTATAAATTTTCTTCTGTCTGCAAGTCGAGCTGAACACATGGAGCCTCACAGAGATAAAGCTCTCAAATTACAACTTTAGTCAATTCATCACTGCAGTGGTTACATTAAGTGGTGTAATTGGTGCTTGACAGTTAATAAATATAGAATTGATCATATTTAGATGGATTTAGGAGTCTATGGCCTTTTTTTTGAATAGACAGTGGGGGGAAACCAAGTCATGTCGCGTCTTCAGGAGTTTTTCTGTGTTTGCAGAGCGACTTGTTCAAAATCTACAACATTCTTCACAAACTCCACTACTAAACAACTGAACAGCCAGGTCTTGTCCGTACAGGAGCTTCATGTCTTTGAACATGGAGCTTTCAAGGTTTGGAAAATGTTTGATTTCTGTGGGGAAAAAAGAGCTTTATGTTCAAACTGCACTGATTTGTAGAAGTGAAATTCAACGTTCGATTAAAAAAAAAAAAAAAAAGCCTATTTACCAGATATTTTTCATACATATAATAAAAAGACACATTTTCCCCTCACTGTCTTAAGTTGAACCAAACATTTCTTGGTTTATGTCAGATAGAAATGCTAGAATTATTTCTGATTGCTAAAAACCAGAAAACCTACCGAAAACATTTTTTAGAGATTATTTTGTAACTTTTTTTTGTATATTGCGTCTCAGCAACCAGTGTGAGACAGAAAGTTACTCACATTACATATTTGCTTGGATTGTTTCAACGTAATGAATATTTATTATTATTCCTCATGACCCAACGAGTTATTGATTCATGTAACTGGAATAAAAGCTTATATTTTATTAACTGTTTTGTTCTTGGACCACTTAAATATGGTTGAAATTAATAATAATGATAAATTGTCATATAATGGTGAAACCGTTTTCTTTTTAGTTCCTTTGTATCTTTTTTTTTATCTCCAAAGTGTGGTGCTGAAAAAGTTTGAAAACTTGAAAAGTCCTTGAAATTTCCTGTGGGAAAAGTTTACGAGAGCCAGATATAAGCATGCCTTTTACTTTTCAGGAATGCATCAAATTTGTTTGTTTTTTTTTTTTTTGGTCCCATTTTCTTGTTTCAAATTGTAAAATCTGACAGAAATAATGTATTTTTTTTTCCAGGCTTTTACATTTTCTCCACCACATTGTTTCTTCTTGTCAAGGAAATTCACTCCTAAGACAATCCTCAGGGCTAACTCCTCGTTTCCTGTCCTTCCCAACTTCACAGTGACATTACGCTCCGTTACAAAGAGACGCGCCGGCGCAAACAGGAAGCGCCTGTGGACTGGGACCGCCAGCTGGGGAACGGCAGCCCGGGGGCGGCGGGAGCGGCGGGTTTGGCATCGTCGGGCCGCAGCAAACTGAACGGCAGCTCCGACTCGCTGCGACAGAGGAAGTCCTGAGAGGAACTGAGGGGGAAGTTTGTGCAATGACACGCGTAGAGGCAACCAGGTGGACTTACTCTTGTGCCTACAGCAACAACTCAAAGGGGTGGGGGGGGGGTTGCCATGGTAACAGAAAGTTTAGTTGCTGAAAGGTGTAGTCAGTCACACTACAAGAAGTTACCTCATTCTGCTTCTTTTTTTCTTTTTTAAACATTGGTGGAGCTACGCTCTGTAAAAGTTTTTGTTCCCGTCTCGAATGTTCAGGGCTGACGGACTGAATGCACTCTTTGAATCCGATCAGTTTCCATTTTTACTGCAGACGAAACGCCGCGAGCGTCTGCAACATTCCCTCCTCTGTAAATATTCCCGTTTTCCGTCGCGAAGGTAAGAGACGTTGCCGACTTCCTGTCGGCCACTGCTATGCAATCGGAGAATCTGGGATTTATTCATACATTTAACAATCACAAAGTGGAAGTCAGAGTCATTTTTGACGGTTTAAAGCTGGTCCCAAGTACACAAGACGATGTTTATATGCTGTTTAGGTAGGCTTTTTATTATTATTATTATAGTTATTAATAAGATTTTAGGTCGGTTTCCAGGATGTACGAGACTTTCAAATGGGTTTACAAAGTAAACTGAAAATGTTAACTTTGAGTTAAAGAAAAATCTTCATGTTGTCTTCTAATTATTTGCCTGGTGATGTAATCGTTTGGGGAGGAGGGATGTGCGGTGGGGTGGTTGATTTTTATCTCTGGCTTGTGCTGGAGTTTCGTTAAAATTGTTGAAAATCAGGTTGTTGGTGCAGGGGGAAAAAAATAGAAAAACAAAAATCAAGTTGTCAAAAATACCGTCTTTTTGTGACAAGATTAGCTAAATCTTTTAAATTTCACAAACTTGATATAAGCTTATTTTTCTCTGCCTGAATAAGGTTTCTTTGCCGCCTCGTTGTCCAGTAAAAGTACTCTCAGCCTTTTTAAGCATCTCCGTTTGGGGTCAAGAGAAAATATTTCAGGATTAGAACCGAAAACCAAAGCTAGGAATCTAAAGCTGGGATTATTTAAGACGTGTATGTTCCAAACCTGTAGACTCTGGGTTCATTTAGAAAAAATGGTTTTTAAAACTGCTTTATGTCATTTGTGATCGCTCTGCAAAAAAGCTAAAAGGAAAGAAACTGTTACCAAAACTTAGTGTTTTTTTTTTATGTGCTCCTTTGTGACAAAGATGCTGACAAAAGTCGACGCCGCCTGTGAATCACGGCTTCTGTCCTTCCTGCTGTGGGATCTAGCGCGTCGAGACACTTGTAGTAGAGTTTGTGTAAGTAATCGATTCAAAAGCAGGAGAATTTAGAAAACTGACTTCATTTTTGCCAAACACTAGACAGAAACATGCCATTTCTTGTCTTTAATGAATACACTGATTTCTGTGCAGTTATTTCTCAACATATATTCTATTTATCTGATGCATTACAATTAATTTTTTCATCCCATCCTTGAAAGTTCCTCCCCCCAACCCCCAGATGGTATTTTGTCATTTAATTGATTTAAATATTTTATCGTATTAAATGAAAGTCTCCAAATTACACTTGAAAAGTGAAAATAAAAAAATCAGAACAGGAAATTGAATAAGCATTACCTAAACAAGATTGTTTTCCATGTGGTTGTTTGCGGGGTTGGTTAGCATCTCTTTCTGCCACACGGGGGCGCTAGATGTCGTCGTTTGAGCTCCGTGCAGCCATGTTTCAATGTACTTTGAGTAAATGTGAACATGTTAGGGATTATTAACAGGATTATGCTGCTGCTCAATGTAATTTTATAAAGTTTTTTTTTAATAAAATCAATAAAAACTGAACTTTAATGTGTCTGGTTAATATTCTAAATATAATTGAAGTTTTTTGTTTTTTTTTGTTTTGTTTTTTTTGCAAAAAGAGGAAGAAAAAAGTTTGGACTTTTTAAAATTAGAAGTACATCTTGTCATTTGGTTGCCAAGGCGACAAGCCTGTTGCATTCATGCTGCATGTGTTGGTCAATCCATGGTTTCAGCATTATGATGAGGCCAACTGGTTGGATGACATTTTCGTTGTTGCCATCATGAAAGTTTGCCAATAACGGATTACAGCAAACACTTAAGTTTGGAGAAGAATGAATCGTTTTAAGATCATTGTTTCATCATACTTTTATGAACTACAATAAAACTATTCGCTTTTAGCTACATCTCCCAGCATGATGTGAAATAACATTGTGGTTGATGGTTTTATTTTAACCGAACGATCTCTTTACTAGATAAGCACCCTGTTGAGCTTCTTTGTTTTGTTCCAGGAAATGTTTGGGTCTGTTTCAGGAAATAAAGCGAGTCGTTACATATGCTAAATACTACTATTCCACATTTTGTCATGTTATAAAACCAAAACTTTAACTTTAGGGGGCTTTTATTTTTTACCAACAAGGTAATGCGTAATTGAAAAATAAAAGGTCAAAAAATGTTTTAATTTTTTTGCAAAGATCTGAAAAGTGTGGTGTGCACATGTTCCACAGCAAAATGGTGCCACCAGGTTTCATCTTGGAAATTGAGTGTTCAAGGCAATGAGCGACATTGCATTGCTTAGTACATCAGTTACTTATGGAGTACCACAGGGGTTAGAGCTCGGCCCAATTCAGTTTTACAGTAATATATCTGCTGTAGTTTTCAATCTGCACTGTATAATAAACTGATTAGGATTAATATCAAAGTACATCTTTCCACAACTTTAGCATTTAACAGCTGATATGTTCTATTAAATAAAATCCATTGAGGTTTACAATTGGAATGTGATTAAAATCATGAATTCTTTTGCAAGAAAGAATAATTTTAAACCAGTTAAATTCCACTTATTTTATTGCATAGTGTAGTTGATCTTTCACCCATTTCCTCACCATTAATCACTTTCAAACATTTAACTGATTCTAAAAAAACTTGCATAGCCTATTAAACTAATATCCAGAAAGATTACATCTTCCTTTGGTTTATTAGAAGTACTGCATCTCTCCTTACAGTGCTGCCTGAAGCAGCTGGAGTGGGTTTAGGAAATTCCTCTTAGAAATAGTAGAAAACATTCTTGAGGACAAAGCAGCAACCTGAACATTTCAGAAGCTATAAGTATGGAAACAAAAAGAGTAAGAATCATTTTTTTGAGCGTAGCATTTGGTTAAAAATGCATGTATCCGAGACACTTTGGTTCAAGATTAAAAAATAGCAGAGCACGTCATTTTTTGGGTAAAAGGCAACATGTGAAGCGAAACAATTCAACGCGGAGTCAGATTTAACAGGAGAAAATGTGCAAAATGGTGAGTTCAATCTCACTCACCGACCTTTTGTTCCAAAAAAAAAAAATATATATATATATATATAAAAAATCCGACATTTAGAAGAATAAAAAAAATCTAAATGGCTAACATTCATTTTTCAGTAACTAACAGGATGCTGGTTTAAGTAGCTGCCACATTAGTGAGATAACAGCAGCTGCCAATTGGTCCCTATGATGTGACCAGTTTGAAGCCCTGCTGGGTGTCCAGTACAGCTGGTGGGAACCAGTTCAGCTTGATTCTCCTCAGGTACCGCAGACAGAAGCTGCAGACCCCCAGCAGCTTGAGGCCGCCGCACCACACCGCCAGCTGCACCACAGGGTAGGTCACGCGGGGGAAGTACATGCTCCAATGGTTGGTGACGTCGCTTCCTGTCGGCAGGTGCAGCGTGTAGTCGCTCCAGTGCCTGGAGACGCCGTAGGCGGCTGAGATGGCCCGGCCCCTCTCGGACCAGCGGACGCCGCTGCTAGGGTTGCAGTTGTAGTCCACCCACTGAGTGGTGAAGTCCCCGAGCTGCGGGGACTCCCGCCGCTCCGCGTTGCCGGCCCACTCGAGCGACGCGCCCTGCACGGCCACGTGCAGCCCCTCCACGCGCCGGACCTCTTTCACCCAGGGCAGCGAGTGGTCGCAGTCCAGCACGACGATGAGGCGGGAGCAGAACTCCCCGTTCTTCTCCCTCCACCACTCCACGAGCTGATCCAGGCGGAGGACGTCTCCACCTGAGCAAATGCACAAAACCAGATTAGAAATCCATCGGACATCTCAGGGCATCTGCAGGCAAACGGAAGAGTTTTTAAGGCCTTAATAATGCTGCCTTGAATGTAATTTAAGACCAAAAAACTATAGGTTGGGCGATCCTGCTGGGTACACCAACTCAAATTTATGCCCCTAAAATCTTAAGACTATTTTGAATGAAGTTTAAGACCTGCATCATGACAAATCTACAAAAGAAAAATTGTGTTTTATTCAGTAGTATCAAGCTTTTTTTTTTTGCCCAGAATTTACTAACATTGTACATTTTGGGTACAGAAAAGAGCCAGTGATGGACACAAAAGTCGTCTAGCCAACAGGCCGTAAAATACACTGAAATAATGGATGCAAAAGAGCTACCTAGTTTGCAAGCGTATATTAGCTAGCCGCCGAGGCTAGTTAGCGGTAGCCTCAACTGCCTGAGTCACAGAACGCAGTGAAGATGTCTTAATTTAAGGCGTTTTAAGGCCTTAATTTTAGATGACTTTGTAAGGGTGTGCAGACACCCTGTCTCTTTCAAAAAGCAGATCAAGACCGTTTCAGTTTGACGGACGTCCCACCTGCCAGGGCCCACTCTCCGCTACGGTGCGTGTGGCCGCTGTAGAAGATCACGTATGTGTCGTGGCGAGGCCCGTCTGTTGTGCGGAGCTCCAAGAAAGACTTGATCTTCGCCTGCAGGGTCTCCAGGGTGATGCCGCTCGTGGAGTAGTCGCAACCGTAGTTTTCGATCAGGTGGCAGGCGAAGAAGCGCTGCACGCTGCTCAGCATGCCGGTGGAGCGCTTGTTCAGCTCCTGCACCTGGTCTGGCGGCAGCAGCAGGGGCTGGCCGTCAGGACTGACGGACCCAAACGGAGACGCATTATAAATTTAGTGGCTCTTACCGTTAAAACTAAGCGGTTTGGTTCATTGCAGCGCCACCTACCTGCAGAAGTTGGTGGGGATGACCACAGCATAGCCCACGCAGGTCCCACCCAGACTGTTCCCGAGCTCGTAGAAGAGTCCGTGAAGCAGACACTCCAGGGGCAGGATGAGCAGAAACGTACTCATGAAGATACCGCTGGACTCCTGCCGATGGGTCACACAAGGCAAACGTGAAGCTTATCAAAGGTCTTATGATAAGAATTTTGATTCATCATTCTCACAATAAATTCCAATTAATTTTTTTTTCTTCTTTTTTTTTTTTTTAGAAAAAAACTGTAATGCTACTGGAATGTTTCTACTATTGTCCCCAATGTTTGTTCAATTAGCGCATCGATAAATAATTCAATTTTAAAATATACTGCTCAAAAAAATAAAGGGAACATTTCACTTTAATTTTGTGTGTGGCTCCAAATCCAGGCCTCCATTGGTTAATAAATTTGATTTCCATTGATGATTTTTGTGTGATTTTGTTGTCAGCACATTCAACTTTGTACAGAACAAAGTATTCAGTGAGAATATTTCAGATCTAGGATGTGTTATTTGAGTGTTCCCTTTATTTTTTTGAGCACTGTATGATGAAATGCAGTTGATGTGGGCAGTTTAGTGATACAAGTCACCCTTTCTGTGACTGATACCCTAAAGAAGCATATTAGAAATGGGAATGTTTTGCGTTTGTGGTCCTCTCACTGCTGTGCCATGCGTCAGTTACCTTAAAATGAAGCAATAAATAGTCACTTTTGTTATAATAGTATCACAAAATATCGCAATAAAACTTGAATCCCTAATAATGCAAATTTTTTCTAATTAAAAAATGCAATTTATCATTGAGCAAATAAAAAAAATTGAGGTAGAGGTGAGAATCTACAATACAGAAAACTGAATTTCAAGATGGATTCTGAAACTGAAGTATAGATCTGAGCATCAGCACATATCGATACTTTATAGTATCGATTGATACTGATACCGACTATATATAATAGTTGGTATCCGCCAGTCTCTAATGAATTATTGTTCCTACCTGCCAGCTAAAAACAGCCACAGCAACAGTGGACACCAGCGCGAAGAACACCAGGTCTGCGGAAATGAGGCAGAAGTGCCTCATACCCTTCGAGGCCATGATCTTCTCCAGGCTGGAGTCCTCTGGGCCCTGCGTCCAACACAGTCTCTGGCAGTCACTGAGCTTGTTGTGAAAGCCCCACACAGTGATCACCAACACCATGTGGCAGATGGCCCAGAAGAACACGCACACCACAAAGCCCGGGATCACCAGGTACCACTGGTCCGAGTCCCGAGACTTCTGAGCCGCTACGGCGACGAAGGCCACCTCGATCGCCAGCAGAGGCAGGATGGTCAGGCGACGCCTCAGACCGCTGGACACCAGGATGGGCCGCCAGCGCTCGATGACGGAAAGCCCGCTGAAGTAGGAGTCCAGCAGAGGGTCGCAGATGAGCTGGCTGAAGAAGCAGGCGAGAGCGAACGGGTTGGCGTCGATGCTCAAGCACTTCAAGAAGAAACTCCCGGTGATGCATGTGAAGCAGGCGAAGTTGGGGAAGGCCAGGAGAGCCTTGGTGCGCAGGGTGACCATGACCGCACCGAGAGCCACGACCAGCACCATGACGCTCAGGGACTGCTTGATGAGGAGCGCCGTGCTGGCTGCCGCGAAGCCGGTCAGCTCCAGGCGCTCCGCGGAGGTGATGAAGGCGGGTCGGTACCGGGTGCAGCCTAGCAGCCGCTCCAGCAACGACCACAACGTCCTCAGAACCACGCTGGCCAGCAGCAGGTAGTTGGCCGCGCGCTCCTTGACGTCGGCCTCCAGGCCGGGCGGGTTGAGGAAGCTCAGGAGTCCCAACAGGAAGCCGAACCACAGGTGGAGGAGACTCAGGCTGAGCCGCTCCATGTCGAAGAAATAGTACAGCACGCAGGCTGCTACGAGGACTAGCAGGGCCAGGATAAGTACTACAAGAACGATGTACTCCGCTGTTCCGACCCAGCGCGTGTAAAGACCCAAACTCAGGCCCAGGAGCAGCTTCAGACCGGACAGGTACCCGAGACACCGGACCGACGACCACATGCTCACCTCCCCGTTGACCTCCTCCAGCCGGGTCATGGCTGCTTGGAGGCAATGGCTTAAACAGTACCGAAGGAAACGAAGCATTTCTAAGTTTTTAAACGTAAAAAAAACCCCGTAAATTTTACGATTTAAACTTTGTTAAAATCCCGCGAGAGCACAGACTCCAGATTAGCTGGAGGACTTGTTGAGGTAAAACACCAGCAGCAGAGCGGCTAACGCAAATCCGTTACATTTCTAACTTAATGTTTCATTTCATCTGATATCCAGTAAAGTCAGAAGAGCTAGCGGATACAACTCTGAGATATAAGCCAAGACAAGTGCGAGAAGCATAGCAGTTGAAAGTTTGTCCCATCTAAACTTCAGTCAGATGACAACCGCCATGATTGTTTACTCAGTACGGCAAGTGCTGAGGGTAATAAAAGGCGCATACGCCAACAGTTCATTTAAAACACAGGTGTCAAACTCCAGTCCTGGAGGGCCACTGCCCTGCAACTTTTAGATGTGCCTCTGCTTCGCCACATCTGAATAGAATAATAGGACTCTGGAGAACTTATCTACACAAGAAGGAGGTAATTAAACCATTTCATTCCAGTGTTTTGTACCTGTGGCACATCTAAAAACTGCAGACAGGATCCTTGATGACTTGAGTTTGATTTTAAAAGATGATAATCACGTGTTAAAATTCTAGCTGAACATTATTTTCGGGAACTTGACGATGGTAAATGTCGATTAAAACCTTGAAAACATTAAAAATGTAGTTGGGTGGATTAACTGGACTTAAAATTATTTTGACTAAGTAGTTTCATATTAAATTCACATTTTCCTCCAAATAAATATAGTTTTTAACACTTTTGTCACGTAATAAAAACAAACCTATGTCGACCCTGCACAAAGTACAGAATGAGTTTGTAGTGCAAGCAAAATGATGCATGATTTTTAAAATGTAAAAAAAAATTGTCTATTTATAATTATGTCACTTGATTCCATACATGGACTATGGCATTTCACTGCAAATATAAGTGTTTTACCCATCATTCTGTTGCAGCACAGCTCAAACTCAGACTAGATGGAGCGTAGCTGTAAACATTATTTTTCAAGTTTTACCACAAATTCTCAGTGAATTGATGGCAGGTCTTCGGCTCCACACTGGGTCATTCTAATATCTTCATGAGCTTTGCAGTCTTTTTAAAATGCTTACCTGATGTATACCTCCGTCTTTCTGATCCTTATTTGTTCACTAAATGTTCTCTAACAAACTTCAGAGGCATAAATTGTGCAGAAAGTTTTGAATATTTCCAAGTAAGCACACATACACTTAGTTGTTTTTCAGTCATTTATAAAACAGTAATACAACCATCCTCTAAGCACACATTGTTCTGTATTGTTGAAAGTGTTGATAATGACAATGAACCATGCAGATAGGCCAAAAGAAAACACTGGAAGACACTTCACAAACACACCTCAGAGTACTCTGAATATGTGCAGTCAATATGGTTTTTCTGTTCAGAAGAATCTTTAAAAAATAAAATACAGAGATGAGAACAATGGACTGCACCAAAAACTCTTTTTTTTTCTGTTCCCTTAAAATTATTTAAAAAGAGAGAGAGAACTAAAATTGTTTTGTGTGCAGTTTGGCCAAAGAATCGTCACAATTGGCCCAAGGCACCTTAAGCTTAATGGTTGTGTTGTCTGGGCCTGTTGTTGCTTAGGAAACGCTCCTCCTGAGGAAAACGGTTACATTTCAGCACCTTTTGGGATGAATCCTAAAAGTGCCAGTCACAACATCCTCATTCACACTCACAAACCCGAACACACTCTCAGGATTGGACCCGTCCAGGGGCCAGAGGGAACACATGCTAGCATTTCATCTGGTAGTGTCTTTAGCTAAATCCCCCCTATGTGCAAACAGATTTGTTGGCACCACAGTAAAGACGACTTTCCCATCACTGGCATAATGTCAGACTGAAAACCGAAAGAATCCAACCTTTACTTTGAGTAAACCTCAACAAAAACATCAACGTCCCTGTTTGAGAACTCCAATAAATACGGGCACTTTTTTGGTCCTAGCATGAAGAACGTCAACATGCGGCGTTTGTTAAAGTCTTCTGGTACTTAAATTGGAAGAGTGTGAGCAACAACGCTCCAAAGGGATCGATGTGAAACAAAGGATGTTCACTGTATGCTACGATGAAGGATTTGTGATATTGTAAACCTGGTAACCTTGTTAAAAATGGCATCAAGGGTTTATTGAAAATACCAAGAGATTTGAAAAAAAATACTCTACCAGAAAAATGAAAATGGGGCATCATTAGATCTTTAAGAAGAATAAAGGGTCAAATTAACCTGGTCGAGTCAGAGCCTAAGTTGAAATTGTATGGAGTGCAGAACTTAATATTTATTTTTCTTAATGTGGAATTTTCTTTACCACTAAACAGATATACACAAAAGTTGGTTTTCAGTGCGAGATTATGCCGTTTTAAGGCGCTATTTTTTTTATTTTATTTTTTTTACAAATCTTAGTAAGGGTACCAACGATTTTGTTCCCATATGTGCAAATCTCTTGACTCAACGTCAGAAAACGAGGAGTCTGGGTTTGGATAATTTAAGCAACCCTTTTCACATTGATGTTCCAGATAAATTGGATTCAAATCACAGATGTGCGATGCTGGAATATATTTTTATTTCCAGCAAATTAAAGGAAAGGAGTTAATATTTCGACACGAAGATAAGAAGAGGCGGCGAGTGCAATACCTAGAAGTCGTACCTTGTTTGACAACAAGTAAACGGTCACATATTCACCCAAGAAAAGTAACACTAAAAGTGTCTGAAATGCTACAATTAGAAGACACAGAAATAATTCAGAAGATCTTGGATTAAAAATGGTGTCACCACACTTTACACAAGACAACACAGATGTTTAGTCAAGATGTGGGTTTTTTTTTTTTTCTTTTCTTTTAGGTTGGGAGAACCAACGGTTTAGCTGCATGACTGTGAGAGAAGCAAGCGTTCCTTCCCAGTCTCTTCAGTGCAAAAAAAATAAAAATAAAATAAAATCAAGCTTCTGTCAGACTACTGGAGTTGCTGGTTTCTTTTGGCTTTAATACAAGCAGCCTGCAACACTAGCTTATTGAAATAGGGACAGAGTGCAGAATGTAAACGGCCTGAATTGTAATTGCTGAGAGTTGATTGCTGGAGATGGACGTTAAAAACAAGGGGTAAGGAGTTGGGCTATCTTCAGGGCATTCAAACTCTTATAAAAGCTTTTGTTGTTTTTTTTTTTAATCAAAATATATCCATCTTAGTGTCTGTGTGTGCGTGTTTGTGTGGATATGTGAAAATAATCTGTAAACTCTCTTTCCCACTGTGCAAACTGCATTACGTTTCAGTAAAAGGGTTGGGGAAATGGGAGGAGAATGCAGCAGGTTTAGATTTGGCAGCGCCGTAGCCGAAGGGAAGAAGACAGGCAGACATGGGACGTCAGGAGGGGTCAGTGGGAGGGGAAGCCCTGGTTCTGCCTAACTCTGAAGTAAGATGGGATCCTCGAACTCGTGAAATCCTGGAACCGAGCTGCTCTGGCTCTCGCCAGAGTCGGAGTCGTATGGCGCGTCCGGCAGCTCGGTGAAGCCCCAAGCCAGCTGGTCGTCCTCGAAGTCGGAGCGCAGCGGCAACGCGGCGCCACACTCCTCCTCCTCCTCGTTGGAGCTGAAGTCCTGCGGGATGTAGAGCATCTCCGGGTAGTTGCGGGACACCAGGTCGCTGGTGGTGGCCAGGGACACCTTCCGGAAAGCGATGAGGTGCATGTGGGCGTACTTGACGTACTTGTAGCGCTTGAAGCCCAGCGACTCCACCGCCACCCGCCAGCTGCGCATCATGAGGGCGTGGCGGTTCTGGTGGGACGAGTCGGGCGTGATGATGAGCAGCAGGCCGTGCAGCTCCAGCAGTTCGTGGGCCTTCTTGCAGCAGATCCAGCGCTGGTACGGCGAGGGGAAGTAGGAGAGGAGCAGCGAGAAGACGACCACGTGGAACAGCTGCGCCGGCAGTGCGTCGATGGGGCTGCGGAGGTGGCGCAGGAAGGCGTCGACGGCATCGCCCGCCAGCTGGAGGGGCTGCTGGAGCTGCAGGTTGAGGAAGTCGCATTTGTGGACACTCTGAAAACGAGACGCAAATCAGAGAAAGTTGTTGTTCTGATGAAACCGGCGGTCGCTTAATCATACTGGAAGCTGCAGGTGCAGAATGGAAAGTCTTTGATGCTTTGCTTTCTGGTGAATCAGAACCTTAAAACCAGCCAACCACAGGAATGGCAACTCCTCTACATGAGTCATTTCTGCTGTTTCTGCTTCGTAATATGAGCGGGAAAGCCTCATGCGGAGATGTAAACACATCCATCTACTTTCAGTGATCAGAAAAAAAAAATACCTCAACTGCTGGCACTATGTCGATACCGACGGTCAGAAAGTCATCGAACTTCAGGAAAGGGTTGAAGCAGCTTCCGACGTCCAGAAGACGAATCTTTCCCAGCTGAGATATTGAACTATGGAAAAGAAAAAAAAAATGGAAGAAGCAGGAAAATGTTTCATTAAACCTGAGAAATCAATGGTTTAAAATATCCAACCTTTAGTTTGAGTCCAAAGTGGAAGCGCACATGAAGGGTGCATTCACACCAGTCCTGTTCAGTCTGCTTTACATGAACGCTGTGTGTGTCCAGAAAGTCTGGTTCGTTTGCTGAGGTGTGAATGTGCAATCGAATTTTGACACGGACTAAAAAGCAAACTCTGCTCCATCTAAGAACTTAAGTCTCCGTTCGGTTTCATTGAATTGTGGCTTATGTGAATGGCAAGCGGACCAGAGGCACGCTTCAAAAGCAGGAAGTGGACTATAACGCACAGCATTCTGGGTAAATACAACAAACCTGAGAATCTCCCAGGGGTGGCAGAAAAGGCTCCGTGTTTTACCAAAGACAAAAGAGAAATCCTGCAGCCGCTAAAATCTGACGTCACTCCATTTTTTACCTTTTGTTTAGAAGAAATTTGCCCTCAGTTTCTTCTTCAAAAGTTTTCATCTTGTTTCCTTCAGTAGTTCTTGCTGCAGTGCCACCACAGGTGAGGGGTGGGAAGGCAGCTTTTTAAAAGTTTATTTTATTTATTTGACACAAAAGAGTGTGAAATGAGGCACACCAGCAGAACATGTAACAAATGCTACAATTTTGGTTTCCAATCCAGTCGAGTCTGACGGATTGTCAGGGGTGAAAAAAACCCTTAAAGATGTTATTTTTTATTTTGGTTCCCCTGCTGTCACTGCTTTGCCATCTTTTTTCAGTCGTACGTCACCTAATCATCTCCTTCACAAGGTTAGATAATTACTAGCTGCTCAATTAGACAGACTTTTTTTTTTTTTGCAATTAATTTTTTTTTTTTTACTTGAACCCACCTGGGGATGGTACTGTGTGCTTGGCCACTCAGACCCAAGGCATGTGCAGCACTCTTCTCATCCTTTTCTAACATCCGCTTCATTCCGCCATCCAAGAAATATTCTTGACAGACACTGAGGAAGTGAAATCAAAACCAGCAAATCAGAACCTTATAGGGCGTGTGTGTGTGATAAACATGCAGTTTGTGGTTTCAGTTGGTTTCAAACTGAAACGCTCGCTCAGTCGCACCTGCGACACCACTCGATTCGGCCCTCTCCTTCGCACTTTTTGGTCCAGTGGCTGTCGGCGAGATTCTTCATGGCGACGGCGTACTCGCTGAGCGTCTGCTCGTCCTCGCAGTGCTCACGCCAGATCTTGTCGAAGTCGCCCACTGAAACGAGGGAAAAGACGGCCAACCGATCAACTCAGACTTTCAAAAGGAGCTGCAGTCGCCAAACATCTTTTACTGCTCGGACAAAAGCAGAGTTTCAGCAGGTTTCACCGACTGAGATTTAAGAGCCATCTGAGTGAAATTAAGATTGATATCACGGCAGAAATGTACAAAACAAGACTGCATACTTCTGAGATTAACTAAAACTCCTATGACATTATTAATTTGAGTTGAAGACACTGATTAATGCTGCTTTTAATCTTTTTTCCTTATTTGTCTATCTGTGGCTCTCTAGCCTCTACTCCTTTTTCCTGTTCTCTTCATTTTCAGCTGTATTTATCTCCATAGTAACAACTTTGTTGTGATAAAATTCCTCAACAGGTCAAACTGGTGCTACACCATTGTGTTTAAAATAAAAAAAAAACCCTCAAACTTTACAGTTTGCGTCGCACCACATGCGGGGGAGCAAAACTAAAATTTCCAGGGTCATTTGTGGCTCTTGGCAACTTTGTGCTTCTCACACTGCATATGGATCTCTACAGCCTTAATCCCCCGTAGCAACTAGATTTTTTTACACATAGTGGATTAAAACATCGTATGGGTTGGCAACAAAAGTGAGCCAGTGAGGAAGACGAACTTCGTCCAGTCAGCCGATGATAAATTTGCATCATGATGGAGGCAAAAAAGCCAGCTACCTAGACAGCAAGCAAGCAAGGGTATATTAGCAGCTAGCTAGCTGTAGCCTCAATTGTCTCAAGTCAAAAAATGCAGCATCTCTGAGTGCAATTTAAACTTTTGCCTGATAGAAAAGTTTCGGTAACACTTTATTTGAAGGGGTTGAATAAGACTGTCATGACACTGTCATAAACATGACATAACACCTGTCATGAACATGAATAAGCCTTCATGAATATTTATGACTGTTGTCATAAAGCGTCATTCGGTAAATTATGACACTTTTAATACAAAGTTGACATTATTCAAAATGTCTTTGTTATGACAACTTGACATTAACCAAGAAATCATTACTGTTTAAACTTTATCTTTAATAACATAAAGTTACCTCATTTTTAAAGTGCAATCAGTAATACTTTTATAACAAATTTATGTCAGTAATGATTTCTTTTTTAATGTCAAGTTGTCATAACAAAGACATTTTGAATAATGTCAACTTTGTATTAAAAGTGTCAGAATTTACCAAATGACGCTTTATGACAGTCATAAACATTCATGAAGGCTTATTCATGTTTATGACAGGTGTTATGTCAGTCTTATTCAACTCCCTTCAAATAAAGTGTTACCAAAGTTTCACTAGAAAAAACCCCCAACATAGAATACACAAGATTTGGTAGTCAAAACTTGAGACTTGTTATTCATGCATTTAAGGCCAATTGACTTTTTTTTTTTTTTTAATGAATTTAAGACATTTTAAGGATGCGCTGACACCTGGACCAAGAGCAACCACTCACAGCTTAATACTTTTTTTTTTTTTTTTTTGCTCCTCCCCTTTCAGAACTTATTTTTTTTTGGAAAATCATTTTTTAGGTGATTAAACCACAGAAGTTCTTTGTCTAAGATTAAAATAAAAACAAAAAAACAGGTCTGCAGAACTTCCCATCTGGAGACCTTAACAGACGCCAGGAGCTCGTGGCATCCAAGCCGACGAGGGGAGAAATCCCATGACCGGAGGCCTGAGAGAGAGGGATGTATCTGATTTGGAGGAGAAGCAGGACAACAAGACGAGTGGTTGTAAACAGAAGCGCTCTGAAAGCATGACTGCTGCGAGTCGATGCCAAGCCTTCTGGATCATGCTTTACTTATTAACCAATCATGAGATCTGTTAGCAGGGTCATTTTTTTTAAGCTATTCAAGTCTCCAAAACAAAACATGAAGCCAAACTAAAATCCTCAGGAAAAATTTAGGATTATGTTTTAAACTAGTGCAAAAAGATATACAACTGTAAACTCTTTGCATTGTTTACCAGACAGCTGGTGCAGACAGATTTCTGCTCAAAGTTTGCCTGCTAACTAATTTCCCCAACACATCGTTTTCTTTCTGCTTTGAGATTTAGGAGTAGTGAGAGGAGGACGCACATGTTTTCGATTTAAATGCAATCAAACATAAAAAAAAAGGAGAGAAAAGAAAAACAACCAATGTAGCTGGAGATCATCTAATTTGTGATCCTTGCTGCTCTTAAAATCAGGAAATTGACAATAAATCCTGGATGTTGCTGCAAGCTGCTGCTGTTTGTCTACAGTTGCGAAATGACTGCGAGTCTTTTTTCATCTTCACGAGGTAAAGATTTTCCATCTGCCATTTTGATTTCTTTTCTGCTTCTCGCCCACACAACATGTTCCTGGAAGGACGACGCATTCCCCCAGAGAGATAAAGCGAGAGCTGGCGAAGCAGCGGCGGCGCCGAGTGCGATGTAGGTGGCTGAAAGAAAAAGTTTGAAAACGGGAGGACTTAAAAACTGAAATTATTCGAGAAGATGTTGTTGAGCTGTCGGGCAGGCAGAAGGCATTAGTCAGTGCTGATGGGTTGGAGGAGGGTTTTTCCAAACTTCCCGTTTTTTTTTGCAACAGAGGGTTTGCTAAGAAGGCGGGCAGCTGCTGATGAAAATAAAATGCAAACCTGTTTTTTTTTTGCACGCTATTATGCACTTTCTGTACAAAACAGCAAAATTTAAGCAAAGCCTATATGCAATGATGTAGCTCCAGGTCACATTTAAACTAGTAGAAAATATCAAGTAGGTGTGAAACCTCTCAAATGTCTTAAATTAAAGAAAAACAAAAAAACTTTACATTTTGTCACATTAATACTACAGTACTTTCTCCTCACTTTAAGCCGACAGAAAGTAGCAGTTAACAGCGAGCTGAAAGAAAACGATTGGTTTTCAAAAATTTCTTGCAAAGAAAAATCTGAAAAGTGTGGCGTGCATTTGTTTTCAGCCCCCTTTCACTCCGATTCCTCGAAACACCTCGAGAAGCGAACATGCTTGCAGAACAGTAATTATACCTCAGTAGAAATTCAGCATGCACAATATCAGAATAAAATGATCGCCATGACGATGCTGACTGTGATAAGCCCCACGATTTTCTGACTCTCCTCTGTCTTTACCATGACATAATGTCGCTGCCAGACTGTAAACTAGTAAAAATACACATCAGGTGTGTTTGAAAGGCAATAAAGGCAAACAGATTCCATTTAACTGATCAAATATAGTACTGAGTGTAAATGTATGACACTTGAAATAAAGCCTGCGACCAATTGTTGCCTTCAGGCAGTCATGACGCTGCATGTTCTGCATTGTCTGGTTGTCAACTCTGATTGATTATATTTTGTTTGCCAGCCAAGGTAGCTGGCAAACAGATTTTTTTCCCCCATCAAAAGAGATGGGGAAGTTGACGTTGAGACTGGGGGTTTAAACATAACGCTAGACTTGCATAACTCAAGTTTACATTGCTTTTTAGAATGGCTCAGTCAAAGTAAAGACATGAATCCAATTTAGTATCAGAGAATACAAAGGTACGCCACACTTTGCTGAATTTTATTCATTAAAAAAAGACATTAAAACCATCATTTTTCTTCCACTTGCTGGTCTATCACGAGGTATAATTTAACCTGTAGAAATTGCAGCAAGTAGGAAAACAATTTACTTATTTTTTTATTTGTTTGTTTTAAATTATTAAGTGAGATTAGGTGAAAGTTTTATTAGCCTACAACTGCAAATCAACATTGTGACTGACGAGGCAAATTAGGGGTGAGTTGCAGGATCTTTGCATGCAGACTAATTTACCTTCAGTAGTCGAATTTCACTGAAGCAGGAATTGTATATTTGACTGCAATAATAACATTGTTTGCATAGGCAACAATAACTTCTTGTCAAACCTTGTGCTTAAAATGAATGACAAGATTTAGGACTCTTAGAAACAACACGCATCTAGATAGGTTCATGCACAATCTGGCAATCCGGCTCCCCGTGCATATCTTGATCTGTGGGGAGACTTAATGAGACAACTGCGGTAATCAGGCTCCGATAGATGGGAATCTTCATAAACAAATAAAAGTGCGCTGTAATAATTACACCAATGTTTACTCCGTCTACACGGTTATCTTTTATTGGCGCTAGCAGCCATTCATCTTGGCTCCTTTAATGATTTTCATGAGTAATCCATCAAGTTTTATATGGACTGGGTTTGCACCAGTAAATGATGTACTTATACTGAGACAGATAGTGACGAAAACAACAATAACATATTTTCTATTCAACATGTAAGGGATTTAAAACGGCCTTGCTTGTGTAGAGCAACCAGCTGCCTGTGTGTCGGCTGCAGTTTAACCCCCAACCAGCTAGCAAATTCAACAACAGCATTAGAACATGTTTACTCGCTCAAATGTGAAATAATTTAGGATTTTATATTAACTTAATAGCTCCCCTTCTGTGTTAGCGGCTACAGACAGAGCCAGACAGCCTTCTTACCCTCTCTGTATTTCCTGCGCAGTTTCCTGTGGACGTTTTTAACCACCCCAGACAGCTTCTCCTGCACCTGCTTGCAAGGCGCTTCTCTCGGAATGGGCACACAGAGCCTCCCCTGGAGGTTCTCCGTCTCCCCCGTCTCGACCTTGTCCCCAAGGTTCATAGCTCGGCTCCTCCGACGCTGCCTCGGAAAGACGCTTTTCCCCTTAACAAGACTTGCAACCTGACCCGGCGAAGCAACCAACAACGCGAGAGCCGATTGGTTGGCTTTGACTGATGCGGCTCAGAAATGACAGCTTGTCGTCCAATCACAGAGCTCTAGATTCGTGCTGCGGTCTGACGGTATGTCGTGAGGCATTTAAGTACGGCAGTAAATGTCATTGTTTCCACTAAGAAAGGCACAAGGCCATCAAAACAACGTAAAATATTTATGGAATAGCACATTTTAATTCCTATTTTTGCAAACGTTTTTGGTTTATAGGGATTTAAATGTGCATAAAAAATGTTCTACCACAAATTAAAACTTTTTGTAAAATGTGTATTTTTCTTGATTCACTTGGGTAAGTCAATGAATCACAGGGTAATAAACTTACCTGGGGAAAAAATTGCTGCAAAACAAGTCCAGACAAGTGCTCAACACAGCCACAGGCGGTCAGATGACCTTTCGCAGTCCAGTTAGTGACCAACAACTGGACTTAATGGACTTAACTTTTCCCAGGGATACGATTTCTGTCATGGTGAAACCATGAACTTTAATGTATATTATTGGGGGCGGGGGGGGGGGGGGGATGGGGCAACACAAACTAGCACATAATTATGGTCGTAATTATGTGCTAATTACGACCATATTATCTACCAAGTCATATTATCTTTCAAGACAAATCGGTAAAACCCTTGAGTCACCTCACTATAAATTCATCTGACTTATGAAGGCCTCAGATGTTTGTTAGAGAATATTAGAAAACAAACAAGAAGACCAAGGAACACAGTAGTGAGATCAAATATAGAACTTTAAAGCAAGGTTAGATTAACTAAAAGCTTGTTAGAGATGGCAAAAGATTTTGTTGGAGGTTCCCCTTTAGCAGGACAACAACCCTAAAGATGCAGTCAGGGTTACAATAGAATTATTTATAAAGGCATATTCATGTACCAGAATGACTGAGTTAAAGTCTGGACCTAAATGTAACTGAGTATCTGTAGCAACATTTTCCATTTTATTTTCACAGATGTTCTCCATCCAGTCTGACTGAGCTTGAGATATTTTACAGAGGAATCTGCAAATGTCCACAGTAGTAGTTTTGCAAAAGCAAAACTACATATTTCAGTTGGAGTGAAAGATGGTCCATCCAAGTTCTAGCTTTCCAGATTTTAATTTGTGAAACAATATTTAAAATCATGTATAGTCTTTTCTACCACTTCATACTTATGCATTTGTGTTGGTCTATCACATAACCTCCCAACCCCCAAATAAAGCAATACATGGAGGTTTGTGGTTTTAAGTGTGAAAAAGTTCTGGTTGGAATGAAAACTTTTCTAAGGCTCTGTGAATTACAATAAGAGCCAGAAAATGAGTTAAAAAAACAACAAAAAGTTATTTTTACTTCAATGTATAATTGTAAAAAAAAAAAAAAGATGTACTGATCATACCCAGAACTCATACAAAACCTCAGAAAAGGTTAAACAAGTTTAAGTAATAAATATTAGAATGTGTAAGATCGGTAGTTTCTTCAAATGGGAAGGTGAGTAACTAGGAGGACAAACAGGAAGTAAAATGGAAACAGGAAGTGATGTATTATCCCAGCAGAAGTGGTTTCCAAAGAGATCCTCTTCGGAGACTCAGACCTTGATGAAGTTGAATCCTTGAAGATGTAACAGTATAACAAACCGGGGATTGTTTCACTCACAGGACTGTATAGAGAGAGTATCACTCCATATGGAAACACACATGACTCGAAGTTCAAAATTTGTACAATAGTCTTTATGAGACTATTGTACTAATGTACTTCACTTATCTTGTGAAGTACATTGCATTATGAACTAATTTTCATTACCATTCCTGAAAATAGCCATAAACAATGAGAATTTAAAATAGTTTTTTTTTTTCTGGAACAGAATACACCACTTTTCCACTTTCTTCCTCATTTAAATGGGATTTGGTGCAAACGAAGGACGACTCTAGCTGTGTTACAAAATGTCAACAGTCATAAATTCTTTTAAAATCCCCCTGACAGTTTGAAACTATTCTTCACCCTCAAAATAACTCTCAGCGCATGATGGCCGCAATGCTGTTTATTTAGCTGTGCATATGAGCTCTGAATCCAAATGGGCTCCCTGGGACAAAGCTGTAGAGATCCCCTACTGTGGCTCTGACTGTGTATGTTGACTAAAGATGATCAATTGGTTTTAATGTTATTTTATTTTGTTGGTTGGCATCATTAATTAAGAACCTTTTCATTGCTTTGACTGAAATTTGTGTTCAAATATTGCATACAATCAAGTATTACGCATGTATGTTACATTTGGGGGTGGAGGGGGAGAAAAGCCACTTCTTGTCAAATAGCAAAATGTATTTCGTTGCTAGGTTTTGTCTACAGTGTGAGGACAGTGTGTTTTATTTATTACCACTACAGTAATGCTTGTAAGCAGATCAGACATCTGTCAATGGTATGCTGCCATTCAGTGAGCTGTTAACATTGTAGTTACCAGAACAGGTGCAGGGTTCAGAGCAATATACTCTGACTATATGTACTCCACCTGCACCGCTAACAAAAGTCTCCATCTTTTTTTATTTGAGGGCTACGTCAAACCACCAAACAAAAGGTAAGAAGTCTAAACTCATCGGCCATGTTTAGCAGGTGATATGAGATGTTTGTGCTGATATGCTGTGCTTGGATTCCACCACTGTGCATTGTGTTTGAATATCTCGTCTTTGGGCTCATTTGTCTATATCAGGGGTGTCAAACTCAATTTCACCGAGGGCCACTTCAGCATATTGGCCA